>NC_135336.1:43058286-43361317 GCF_023851605.1 Tamandua tetradactyla
TGTGTTCTAAGCTATGGACATGACAATCCATTGGATATGGGAATGAAATATTACAGCTTCTACTGGCATTTATGTTTATTTAAATGATAGTAATATTTAAGAAATGACCTGTACTTGATGTAAGGGTTAATGCTGGCATCTTTACTTGTCACAGATCATATACAATACCTGAGGTTTCATAAGAGAAGAGTGGGGATTCCACAATCCTGAGGACCAACTGGGCAGAAGCCCCAGATCACCCCCAAGATTTCTGCCTCTGGTATATCTGTCTTGTATAATTGACCCTGGAGTATTGGATATCACTCCTGTGATTAGGCTACTAATCAGTTGATTGTGAGTTACTCAAAAGGAAGATTACCCAGGTAGACATGAATTTATCAGGTGAACATTTAATGAGTTGGGGTCTTTGTTGAAAGATGAGATTCAAAGTGTGAGACGTCATATGTAGGGGCCATATGGCAAGGGATTGGATAGCTTCTAATCATTGAGAATGGCCCTCTGCTGACAGCAGAAAAATGGGGGTCTTGGTCTTAACATTTGCAAGGAAATGAATTTAAGGAGTTTGTACATTCATTAATTGTATTATACAAAACACACTTTTGCATCAAAAATAACACATTCCAGGTGTGGAGTTTAGAACTGCATGTACCTGAGAAAATCATGCTCTTAAAACTAATCCATTCCTGTGGGTGTAAGCCTATTGTATGCAGGTTTTCATAAGGTTAATTCAGTTCAGGAATGGCCCAGGTAGGTCTTGAAAGTCTTACTGGAGTCCTTTATAAGCAGAACAAAGAGACGGTGAGTGGGGTGGGGGTGGGGAAACAAAGAGAGAGAGAAATCCACTCAAGCAAGAAAATAAAACACAACAAAACCTGAGAGAGATGGGAGACACATGCCACTGTGTGCTTTGCCCTGTGGCAGAGAAGCCAAGGATTGCTGGCAGCTGGTCTTTGTGAAAGAATCATCATCTCAATGATGCCTTGATTTGGACGTCCACACGACTTCAAAAATGTAAACTTGTAAGCTAATAAATTGTTAAAAGCCAACCCATTTTATGGTATCTGCTCTCTGCAGCCTAGCAGACTAAAACATCAGTTAGCAATTGATATGCACCACTGTATTCCAGGCACAAGTGAACAAATCAGAAAGAAAGCCCTATATCCATGGAGTTTTCATTCCACTTTGGGGTCAAACAATAGCATAAAGATAAATAATTACCATACAGTATGCTAGATAGTGAAGGGCTATGCTAACGTGTATCATCTCTATATTATCTCATAGTGTATATCATCTCTATAGTCTTAGTCATACCATATGATTACATTTCCAAGACTCTCTATATCTGGAGCCCTTACAATTAGATATGGCCATATGGCTGAATTCTGGTCAATGGAATTATAGCAAAAACAATGTGGTACAGGCAAAACAAGTTGCAGGTATACCTTCTTTAGGATCTCTTCCTCTTCTAGTTATCTACTGCCATACAAGAAACAATAACTTTTTTAGCTTATGAATCTACAGACTAAGAATTTGGAGAAGATATATTAGGGATAGCTTGTCTTTTCCGCATCATAATGTCTGGGACCTCGGAAGGAAGAAGCTGAAGACAAGGGATAACTTTATGGCTGGGACTTACCATGGGGGGTAACCATGTGGAGGCATATCCCAAAAGGATCAGACCTAACCGCAAAAATCACTGTCACCTCTGCCATAATCATAAGCATACCTAAATCCAATGGATGGAAAACAGATCGTCTTGATGGAAAGAGCATGACAATCACATTCAAAAAGGAGTATATGGGTGGTGGACAATGGTGGTGCAGTGGCAGAATTCTTGCCTGCCATGCCAGAGACCCGGGTTCAATTCCCAGTGCCTGCCCACGACAAAAGAACATATGGGAGGGGAGCCATTGTTGTGGTTGCTTTTTGAAACTACTATAAACCATACTCTACTCCCTTCTAATGGAGATAAAGATAGAGCAGAGGTGAACAAAATTGGAAGGATTCCCCTCTAATCACTCATATTGGCCTCTGACATGCATGAGAAAGTAGCTTTTATTATTTAAACCACTGCAATTAAAAAAAGAAATATGATAGTTGGCCTACTTGAAAATTTAAGTGCTAAGGGTTATATATAAAAGAGAAAAAAAAAAAGGAGAAAGAAAATATTAGGGTGTTCCCATGGGGTTAAGTTTTAGGTAAAGTGGTGAAGGATGGTCTCACAGAGAAGGTGATTTTAAAGACATTAAGGAAATGAAAGAGTTAAGCCATAGAGTTCAAAGGTTAGAGAAAGGACAAGCATGAAGGCCTTTAAGTGGGAGAGTTGGATAAATTGCAGAAGGGCCAGTGTGGCTAGAGCAATGTGAGGTAAAAGGGCTAGTCAAAGGAGATGAGATAAAAGAAGTAAAGGGGAAAGATCATGTAGAGACTTGTGGGTCATCCCAACGAATATTGTAGAACTCCTGGCAAAAGAGAATAGCAGCATGTTTAGGGTATTGGGAGTGGGAGCTGTGAGGCATGATCACAAGTCTGGATGTATTTTGATGGTAGATATGAAAAAACATATTGACAGACCATATATAGAGATTGAAGAAAGTGAGGAGTCAAGGATGACCCAAAGATCTTTGCCTAAATGACTGTAAGAACTTTATCTCTATAAACTGAAATGGCTAAGAACTACAGAGTGGCAAGAAGAGGGCAAAAGCTCAGCTTGAACATGTTGCATTATAGATTTTAATTGCATAACCAAGTGAAGGAACTAAATAATTAACTGTATGTATAAGTTTTGACTGCAGGACAGAGATCTGGGTTGCACTTATGCATTGAAAAGTCATGAGCACCTAAGTGGTATTTAAAGTCATGCTGTTTAGGTGGTCTCACCAAGGGAGTGAGTGTAAATAGAAGACAGAAAAGGTACAAGGAGAGAGAACTTGGGCATACCAACATGAGAAGATTTGGGAGATGAAAAAATACCAGTAAAAGAGTATGAGAAGAGATATCATGTGTGGACTCCCAGAAATAAAATGAAGAAAGTATTTCAAGAAGGAGAGGTTAATCAATTTCGTCAAATAATGCAAAGTCAGGTAAATGAATATTAAGAAATTACCATGGGATTTAACTATTTCGAGGACATTTGTAACCTTAAAAATAATTATTTCAATGACATGGTAGGTTAAAAAAATGATTGGAGTAAGCCTAAGGAAAATTAAAAGAAGAAAATCTAGAATAATGAATTCATACAATATTTTCAAGATGTTTTTCTATAAGGAGAAAATAAATGAGGGGTAGAGAGGTATTTGTTTGGGAAAGTGGGATGAAGATTCAGAATCACAAAAACTAGTATTGGAGTTCATAAAATGATTCATTTTATAAAATAAGACCTGAAAACCTAATATGCTCATTACAGCATTTAAAAATAAGCAAAATCATAATCATGAAAAATTATTTGTATTACACAGTGGCAAGTGTCAAAAGTTTTTAAAAAGTTATTGGATGCATGATGAATTTTGCATTCCAAATTTGCTGCCCTTTTCTTTGGTGACGATAACTCTCAGTAATTTTCTATATAGCAGTACTTTAAGAAAATAAACACAATCTGTCCCTTCAGGGCAAAAGTGACATTTTAACAACGAATGAGGAAGTGACTGCTCTTTCAAATTGTTCCCTCTGTATAATTTCCCTCCAAGGGTGAGCATAGGCCTTTCCCTAATCCCCATGAAACACATGGATACCAGATTTAATAGTTAATATGACTTTACTAAAGGCATGCGGAAAAAAAAGAGGCAAGTATAATATAGTAATGAAGTTACAACTACCACTTCTGGCCTTATCTTATCCAGAGATATAGTCATTTCCAAGCTAGTTTCCAGAATCCCTTATAAACCAGACAGCGCATCTCATCACACATAATCTTTATGGAAATGCCGCAGGCCTTTCCACCTCTTGGAGTTCCTCTGGGCCAAACTTTTGACAGGTCCAAAGAGGGAAAATCCTTTCCCTCATCCAAGTTTCAGGAACTCTTCCCTAGTTATACCTAAATTTTAAAAAGAGTTTAATTGATTTACAGAATAAAACAAGAGAAATGTTAATCCCCATCATAAGGCAATTGTCTGATTTTGTTGCATACATATAAAAATCACAACAAAGTTCAACACCTGTACATTTTTCAAAGTAACAAGTTCATTCAATATCCTTATCTATACACTAAAGATTTTTAAACTTGGTAAATGGCTATGCCTGTCATAAGAGCAAAATTAATTATTGTTTAAGACAAGATTTTACTGGTAATACATTTCAATTTTCAGGCACAACTGTAACACTTAATATATCATTTTCTAAATAAATGCTTACTTTGAGCATTAAGTTATAAAATGAAGTTCTCAACAGTTTTTGAAATGTAATGTATTGGGAAAGAGAAGAAATTTGAGGTCAGTTAGATTTGGGATCAAATCCTGATATCTTCATTTCATAATGATTTGAATTTCATCTCTCCAATTATTAACTTCTTCACCTTTAGTAGCAGTCATAATATTTTAGCATGAATTTTGGTAAGAATAAATTAGAAATATTATCATAGCATTCAGAATATAATTATACATAATAAATGCTCAATAAATAATATCTACTATTGTTAATACTGTTATCAATATTATTGACTACTCTCTAATTAGCTCAGTTTTCTTCTTACAGTTTCCACTAATAGGAGAGTAGAGTGAATTTCTTTCTCTGTGTATCTAGAGGCATAGCCCAAACCTGTTCTCAGTAGTTCCATTCATGAAAAATTATGATCTTTTTGAAGTCTGGTTCTGTCTTTTAATAATAATGTTGCTTGTATCTTCTACATCCTACTATATCTCTTTGCATTGATAAATGTCTTCAACTTACTTAACAAATCCATTATTTTCCTTGAAACACTTTGGTAGCCCTGTTATACTAGGAGGACAAACCATCTATATCATATGCCACACAGCCTGTTTGTGAAGAAAAAATTGCACTGTCATTCTGCACAGTATTAAAGTCCCATATATCATCACACAGTGATGTGCTAGCTTCACTTCTCGACACTTCTCATTTCCCACTTTGCTTTCCAGGAGTGCTGGATTGCCCACATATACCTAATTCTGTTTCCCTTTCTTGCCTCCATTCCCTTCTGCTGGTCTTCTACATAGATTATCCTTCATACTCTTCTCCATTTGGGTAATTCCACCTCATTATAAAAGCATCTCCCATCCTGAATCTGATCTTATCATCTAAGACCATCTTATCATCCATGATGGCTGGCCTTCATGCAGAGTAACATCACCCTTCTCCATCATTTTCCAACTGGCTTTGTTAATACTTAGCTCTTAAATATTGACAAGTAAAGTTATCCTATTATAAGGCATATCATATAGAATTATAGAATTGGCTCTATAGAATTATGAAGAAAGAGGGAAGGAATGGTGAAGAAGCTTATTTTAGGAAATTTGCATCTTAAAGTGTTAGAGAATATTTTTAATAAATTACAGGCAAATATGATGAAATGAAAGCCATCATAAACAGTGATTTGGCTTGGCTGATATCCAATTATAATAAAAACAAAATTTTAATATAATAAATCAAAACATTTTAAATGTCAGAATGATAGAAATTCACATACTTGCAAAAGAAGTTTTAGGAACTAGTATTTTGTACATCTTTTAAGATACATGAAAAGTGTTAACTCATTGTGAAAACAATGGCAACGTAGTTTACAATGGTAATAACGTAAAAGGAAGGGATAGTTTTCAAATACATATTATCACTTCTAGAGTTGACTTTTAGCATTTGTACAGCGTGTTCTGTTTCACCTTTTCTTTATTTCCAAATGACATAAGAAAATAATGAATCAGAGTTCATCAATCCTCTCAATAGCCTGTTTTTGAGTCCAGAAAGGCTCGCTATTCTAAGAACCTGATACAACTGGAATTGTCTTGGAACCATCCTCAGCATGCTTCCCTGATTAGGTTTCAATATGAGATGTGGAGAATTGGGAGAAGAAAAGGCCTTAAATGAGTGTTTTTATTTCTTGTGTTTGTGGGATTTTGTTGGTTTTTATTTTTTTAATATCCAAGGAGGCATCTAGTAACTAATTTTTCTCCCTGCAGTTGCACATACTTGGAGACACTTCACACTCTGCACAGAAAGGCCATGTGTGTTGTTGCTTAACTCGTAATGAGGCAATATCCTCTTCTGAAGATATTGGTTAGTGAAAAATGTAGGGGGGGTGGGGTAGGTGGTTTGTGAAGTGGGAGGAATGAACACAGTTCAAAATCAAAATAGATATGCAAATTACAGGGCATGAATAATGACCAGGGACATGTCAAGAAAAAAATTGGAAACCATTCACTAGAATGTATTGAAAGTCAAAATTCTAACTTACAGAATATGCATGTATCAGATAAAATTTATCTGCTCTATGCAAAATAGGAGCATCGATTACCAACAGCGACAACTGAGAGCAAGTGAAAGTAATGAAAGAAAGATGTGGTTCTTTTGGGAATAACCGCTCTAATTCCCTCCCAGTCATTACAGTAGTAAAGAAAAAAAAAAAAAAGCAAAAAAACAAAACTGGCTTTCTTACCAGCATCTGAATCTGCTAATTAGCAGTATAATTCAGGTCTGATGTTCATTGCCCCAGTAATGGCTTTCTTATGCTAACTCGAGCATAGGCTAGCAAGCATGAGGTACGGCAACATCCTAAGTGATTTTTAGGTTTTAGGATATTTGAATTCTAAGTGCACTGTTATTGATTGATTAAAAAGAAAATGAAACACAAGAAATGGACCTACAGTTAATAGACAGACCATTATAGAAGAAGGTAAAATAGGTAATAAGGGAGTGAATGATTTTGTTTATAGACTTTATTCTATAAACATGCAATTTTGTTTAGACCAGCATGCAATTTTGAGATCTGTTTCCAGCTTGTCCTTTGTAAAAATAATTGGTGTGTGTCACATGAGGATATGTTCTAATAAATGGATTGCCTCACAATGCAGAAGAATGATAGTGTGGAATGGCAGTGTAATTTAGCATCATGAGTGCTAGCTGTGGACACCATTAGCTGCAGCATTTGTTATGACACATTATACTTATAGCAACTACTCAGCCTGGATAAGTAGTGAAATAGGTAAATGAAATGGAAGCTTGTAGTGTTGCAGGTCCAGCTGAGCTAATTAATTAGTCTGCACTTCTCCATTAGCAGTGTCTAGCAGAGTGCTATGACGTTGGGAAGACAAAAAGAGCTGGCTCTTGAATAAGCCTATATCTAGACAATGGATGACTCACTGAGTCCAGCTCAATGGGTCAAAAGATTATTTGAGTTTTCTGTTAAAAAAAAAAAAGCAAATATAAAGGGCTCTGTTCATGTCATATTTGCAGCTATTTTGCTAAAGTATATGCTTAATATATAGAAAATTGCATAATCTATTATTAAGTCTTCAAATAGTTGTATTTCAACTATAGCAGTCAAGGTAATCATTCTCCTCTATTGCATTGTCTCTCAAACTTAGAGGTTCATTGGAATCACCAGGGAAATATTCAAACTACAAATGCCTAGGTCCAAGCCCAGGTATTCTAATTTAATAGGTCTGGGTTGTAGTCTGCCTATGGGCAGTTTTTTAAAGCTCCAGACGTTATTCTACTGTGTAGCTAAAGTTGAGAAACACTATGCTAGTGTATTCTGACATCTGTATCAAATGAATGGCATTCAACACTGATTACACATTAAAAGCTCCTGGGAAGCTTTAAAAACAAATAGGATATTGATCAAATAAAGGCTTGAGTATTAGAAGTACCTTATGTAATTATTTTATTAAGCAGATATTTATATAATTACCCGTATGGATCGAGCATGGAATTTGGCACTAAGGAAATGAAAGTAAGAAACTCACTTCCTTGATATCAAGAAATATAGGTATACTGAAATGAGCTCATGGTTTGAATGGATTTAAAGCTACCTAGTGATTTGAATATTATTGTAGGCTCTCCTGTCTCTCATCCATTAACTATTCCCATAGAAATATTTGAAAAACGGAAAATTTTTGAGAAACTATATTAAGATTAATTGTTCATTTGGCAAATTACAAATCAGCAAAAGTCAGAGCATTGGCAAACAGGGATTATAGAGTATAAAGTAAAGAGATCTAAATTTGTTACTACTTAGTTCTATGACTATGAGAAAGTTATTTAATTTTAGCATTATAGATTAGGAAAATAATGTTTACCCAAATTGTCACACAATTCATTTTGTGGATATCAAATCACTTTAATCAAATATGATATTAGATATCCAAATACTAATAAATAGATCAAGATTTGCAAAAGTATTTTCACAATTAATGTAAAAATTTCGGTAAATTATACCAAAAACCTTTGTCTCCTACAGAGAAAAATTGTCAAAAAAAGAAAAGTCTGTGTTGTTCAATCATGATATCCTGCCATTTTAAAATGCTTTCATAACTTGTTACATTTATTAACATTAGTATATATTTAATATTGACTATATAACATATTAAAATGCTATACTGATAGTATGATGGAATCTTAATCTCAGCATAAATAAAATCGCCACAGATTTAATACAAGAGGTGACTAATAATAATACCTGTATGTGAAATGTTTTGCTTCAAGGATAGGAATACACTTATGAATAAGGTACACTTTTTGCCCTTCAGTTACTATGTATGCATCTAATGCTGCACTGTGAAAATTCAGAAGATGGTATAAATGAAAGGGATAAGGAGCTTCTTAGATCAAATGACGTTTAAACACTTTTGAAGTATGAGTGGGGGCTTGCAGAAAGAATGGCTTTTCAGAGGGGAAAAACAGCAAGAGAAAATAAAAAGAAGAATGAAAATGCAGTGTGTCTGAAATGTCACAATCATCATCCTGGTAAAATTCCCCAGTACAAATAATGCAATCTAAAAAGTGTGGATTCTTCTTAGCAACTGTTTTAGTTTTCTGGCTGCAATCATAAATACCACAAAATGGGTTGGCTTAAACAACAGGACTTCAGTGACTAATATTTTTGAGGATAAGAGAAGTCCAAAATCAGGGTGTCAGAATGGTGACACATTTTGTTCAAAGACAGTGATGATTTGTAGCTAGCCACCACTGATCCTTGAGTCCTTGGCTTTTTTGTCTTCTGATATTCACATGGCAATGTCCTCTCTTTTCTTTCCCAGGTTTTATAGACTTCCAGCTTTTGCTCCTTCATGTGAGTTCTCTTCACATAGTCTTCAATCACAGGATTAAGGCCCAACCTATTTAGTTGAATCGCATCTTAACTAAAAATCTCATCTTCAAAAGTTTCTAATAACAATGGATTCACACCCACAGGAATGGATTAAAAACACGATTTATTTTTCCTGTAGTATGTAATTCAACTTACCAAAGTGTCTTTCAATAGAGCTGCTTCTTTCATGCCATACATCTTTTCCTCTTTGAAAAAAACATTGCCCAAATGCTGAAGTCAGTTTGACAAAAAGCCTATTGCTTTGTTGCCTATTTCTGATCACAGATCCCGATATCTTTATAGAGCAAGCATTTTTGTTACAACTATTTAATTTGACCTTGAATGCAACCCTGTCCACGTGAGAAACTACATCATGAACAATCACATGGAATGTTTTGGGAGTCTGAATGTTAGAATATGAATGCATTATCTTCTAAATGATAATTCATGAAAGTGAATACAAAGGATATATGGGAGTTCATTGATTTTATAAAGTTATAATTACTACCTTTCTACACGTGTTTAGGAATTTTAATGAGTTTTTCAGAATTTAGACAAGAGGCCTGATACAGACACAAATCCTGTGATCACTCTAGTCCTATAACAAAAGGTGTTTTCTCTTGAATGGAATTTCTGTTTGAGGAGGACAAGGCAGTATTTTTATCATTGTGTATCCTCCTTAGATTCCAATGAGCGTAGCATTCTATAACCTATTTAGTTTACTATAAAATAAAACAATAACCATGTATAAAATGGAATTAAATTAGGGATACAAAAATATAAGAAAATATATAATAAGATGTTATTTCACAGCAAAGCTACAGAATAACATTGGGAAGTGCCTTCTTTCATATTAATAGGAGAATGAGGAGATAAATCCAAAACGTATCTTTTTAAATAGAGAAAGTAAATGTGACAATTAGAGAAATAATTGTTCAGTGCAAGTAGATATAAAAGAAAACCTAACTATGGACATGTTTATAGATTGCAGTTATATTTATTTTCTTGTTTTAATTTAGGAAATATTTGTGCATGCTTAAAAATTTATATAATCAAAACCAGCAATTCCTTGCTGTAAGCCACTTGTGCACAGTGTTAATCTCTATTATAACTTCATAAAAAGTTTTGTTTTCACTTTCTATGGATTTCCCTAAATTCCCAAGATACTGTGTTTATGTTGCTTGTTTTACTTTCTCAGAAGCAAATACTGTGGAATGGATCAAGTCAAACAGCAGAAATGTATTCACTCATTATTTGAGCCTGGGATAATGTTCAAATCAAAATGTCATAAAGGTGACACTTTCTTCCCGTAGAAAATGACAATCTGGGTCTGTCTGCTGGTGATCTTTGGTCCTTAGCCTGCTACATGAGAAGACAAATGGTGGCATCTCCTGGTCTCTCTCTTCTGCGTTCTATTGCTGTTCAGCTTCTTGCTTCCTCTGGCTTTCTTTTTCTGCGCCTGAATTTCAGTCTTTTAAAAAGGACTCTTTTAATAAGATTAAGAGCAATATTGGACCATACCTAAACTGATATATCCTAATCAAGAAGTCCAACTTGCAAAAGATTCAAACCCACAGAAAATAATTAAGTTTAAGAACATGTTTTTTTCTGGGGTACAAACCTTCAAACCACCATATGGTCATTTTGTGAGTTTGATAATCTAGATGTAATTTTCAACTTTTTAATATGAGAATGAAACGATTCCTAGCTCTTTTACCCTACCCTACACTTACATTAATAATTTCTAACAGTTGGTTCCAACCTATTTTTATTTCCTTTTCTAAATCACCATTACATCGTCCTATGATATATCAGTGTGGACCCCTATCTAGTGCAGGAGCATGGTAGATGAAGCTGTGTTCTGGTGCTCAGGGGCTGTTCAGAGATCTCCTACTGCCCAGCTTCTGTTTCAATGGGCAGCTCTAGTTACCTACCTTCCCTCATGACCCAATTTCTTGGCCTGGTTCCTTACTACAACAGTTCTATAAATCACCTCCTATTGTTTCAATAAATTGTTTTGTTCTTTACTTTAGCCATGGTGGTTTGTATTTGGAATATCACTGATTGCCTCCTGTGAGTGTATTGTTTTATTTAGAAATGAATAACACTAGGTTTGCTTTCTCTCCCAAATGCTTTAAAATTAGTTTCTCTTCATTTTCAGTGTCTCATTTTCAGTTGACTAAACAGACCTTATTCTACAGAGAGAGTCAGTTTTGCCCTTTCAAAAAATAAAAGGGAGAAAACTGTCAGTTGCTCAGTCCATATATCTCAGTTGGGATATACTAATACCTGGCCAATTGAGATATTACAGAATAAAGAAAGAAATGGCAGAAACTTGAGGAAAAGAAGAAGATGAGAAGGCAAAGGCAGAAAGAACAGTCATCCATAAATAGTGAAAATAAACTAGGGGATTACAATTCATGAAAGCAAAGAATACAGTGAATAATAAAAATGAGGAAGAGGTCATATGAATAATTCCCACAATGTTTAAGGAATATAAGATGTTGGAAGAAATTGCAAGCAGATTATTTGTTACCTTCAACAAAAGAGTCTAAAAATAAATGTGTGAACAGAAATCATACTGCTAAGTGTGTGAGTTGTATATTACATCAAGGTAGTGTATGAAATAACTCTGCTGTAATAAAATAATAAATGTGCAATTTGGTATACAGTCAGCCAGATCCATAACTAATCCCTGTTCTACCATTTACCTGTGACAGTAGACAAATCAATTAACCGTACAGATTCCAATTAATTCATCAACAATAGTTATACTCTCAATAAATAATAATTGTGAATTAAGGGGAGATGGCAGAGTAGGAAGCTCCAGGACTCAGTCCCTCCACTAGAAGAATTACTAAACAGGCAGGAACTATATGTGAAAATCCAAGTCCTGTACAATATGGTACATCATCCAGACAGGAGAAGGAGGAAGTAGCTGGTAAATTGTGGTAAATACCAGTGAATTGCTCTCTCCATTCAGTGTTTAACACTGCCCACCCTCAGTTTGATGGCAGGTGCAGTGGGTCTGACCCTGGTACACCTTGCTCCTGTTAGAGAGGGGCATTAAAACCTAGTTCCCTCCCCCGCCCCGCCAAAAAAACCTAGTTCCCCAAGATCAGAAAGGGGTAGTGTGGTCTAATTGCTGATCACCTGCTTTATTTTACTTTTTTTTTTTTTTTGCATGGGCAGGCACTGGGAATCAATCCTGGGTCTCGGGCATGGCAGATGAGAACTTTGCCTGCTGAGCCACTATGGCCCACCCTGATCACCTGCTTTAAATTAGACACTTCCCTCACTGGGGGCCCGATTCCAAGGATGGTCATTGTTCTAACCCACCCTGGACAAGGGCGGCAGAGCAGACTTAAAGACGGAACACTTCCTCAGAGCTACAGAGGACAGTTAAAGGGCTGCACTGCTGAGCAGGTCAAGAAAGTACCGCTTTGGGGAGCCTGCAAGAAGCTCCTGGCACAGTTCCCAGTCCCTCTGTCATCACCTTTCCAGCAGTTTGAAGTTGACTGGTGCTCCCTTCATTGGTCCCGACCTTGTTCTGGTTGAATAAAATTGACATGGGAAACTCTTTGCTGGCATGTCCCACTTCCAGAATTTTGCCTCCAGAAAAAAGCTGTTTGACACAAATAAACACTGTAGAAATAATTGAGGTAGACAGTTTGAGACAAAAGTTTACCTGCTTTAAATCTGGAAGTAGAACACCTGGGACAAGGAGAAGTTTTGTCAGAAAGTAGAGGGGCATTCAAACTCATTCCTAAGACCACCAGCAAATACAAGCACAGGGAAAGACAGACCCCAAAAGATAGGGAGGACCCTACACTTTCCATACATCTTGGGAAGATCTCCCTGATAAGAGGACTGACATTCAAAAAATCTCTGTCATATCACACACTAGATACAAACTCAATGAAGATAAACTTTTTAAATATTAAAAAAGTACAGTATGCAAGAAAAGATTACAAGATAAACAAACAAACCAAAAAAGGAAATAATACCCCATGCAAAAGAGGAAGATAAAAATGCACAAAACATCAATGAAGAAGACCAGACTGTGGACATACCAGATAAAGATTATAAAAAAAGTGTTCTTCGTATGCTCAAGGAGATGAAGGAAAATACAAAGAAAGAACTAAAGGATGTTCAGGAAAACAATAAAGAACAATGTGAGAATCACAATAAAGAGATAGAAATTTTACATAGGAAGCAACCTTAATATGCAGTACGTACATACAATGGAATATGATTCATCCATAGAAAAGACTGAAGTTCGGGTAAATGTCACAATGCGGATAAAACTTCAAGACATCATACTGAGTGAAATAATCCAAACACAAAAGTACAAACATTTTATAATCTCACTTATAAGAAATAATTATAGTAAGCAAATACTTATTATTCTAGTTAGAATCTAGAATAAAGTTTAACAGGGGATGGGTTGTGGTAGAGGCAGAGGACAGGGATTTAATGCTTAAAATGCACAAAGATTCTAGCTGGGATGGTGGAAAAATTTTGAAAATGGATGGTGGTGATGGTAGCACACCATTGTGGGTATAATTAACAGCACTGAATTTCACATTTGAATGTGGTTAAAAGGGGAAATTTTGAGTGGAACATATGTTACTACAATAAAATTAAAAAAAAAACATGGAACTGTACAACACAGTGAACCTTAAATTTCACTATGGACTATAAATAATAGTGTAATTATAAACATGTGCTTTCATCAATTGTAAAAATGTACCATACTAATGCAAATGTTATGGGAACTTGCATTTTATGAATGATTTTCCTGTATACCCCAACTTCTCTAATAAAAATAAATGAAAATTGAAAATAAAAACTACTGATTTTCTCTTCTTAAGTGGAGTGAGTGACAGGATCAAGAGTGATTTTTTTCTCTAAGTAAGAGAACCTGGAATATTTTTGTGGTTAGCTAGAAAAAAGAAATGAGAGAGAACAAATATAGTGAAGAAAGAAGAAATGAAATAGAAAACCAAGGCTCTGTAGTAATTCATGGAACAAGTTGGGTTGCATGAAATTTTAGATTTAGTTAAGGTTAAGCTAACAGCTCTGTAACAAATAAATATATTTTCTTTTGATGCAAGGGATAAGAAAGACAAATCTGTGAAGATACAGAACATGCTGAGGTGGAAACAAAAAGTAATTTAAGGAAGCTAATGTTAAAGTCTTCTGTCTTGAATATATTAAGTGGTAATGTCAATTATAAGAATGTGAGGGTGGGGCTTGGAATGGTTAACTAAATATGCTGAAAATGTTTATTGTGAACACTATAGGAGATGCAAATGAACTGGAGCAATAGTGAAAGGGTATCCATTAGAAAGAAGATGTGGCAATAGAATCAATAACTATTTTAATAAAATTTTTAAGTATTAAATATCTTTAAATAGTGAGAAATCATGTGTACTTATGACACTATATTGCAGTAATAGAAGAAATTGTAAACTGGAATAAACATTTCTGGTTATCAAACATACTTGAGACACTACTTAGCCAATTAAATTCTGAGTTTCAGCTTATTTATTTATTCATTTATTTATTTATTTATTTTTGACATTTAGTTATTTTGCTGAAAGTTATGTGTTACAGCATTCTGTAGGAGGATCTGATTAATTGGAGGGTCTTTAATATAACATCTAAGTATGTTAAAATTAATCTAATAATCATTATGCTTATTTTTATAATAAAATATTTACAAAGCATATGGTGTATATATGAGATAGACTGGAAAGTGCAAAGTTCAGAGATTGTAATTTCATTGCTTTGTTTCCAGTGGTAGTAAGCATTTCAGTGGATCTCTGGAGACTATGAATATAGAAACAGAAATTTGCATTTCTCTTTAGCTATCACATTAAAAATCATATGCATACTGACTTGGTTACAGGTTTGTTTTTCTCAAATATAGCTGATAATCAACACAATAAAAAATAAAAAGGAAATTGAGTCAATGGCCTTTAAACTCTGTCCTTATCTGTTTTCTCTGCTTATCCTTTTATCTTCTCCCTATTCAGATGGATGTGTTTCTCCATACTATTCAACTTTTTGTGGTTATTGAAGAGGGCTGCTCCTAATTAGAAGAGTGCCAGGGATTAATAGAAATAAAGACCATCAGAATTTTCTGAATTACACTTGTCTATACTCTACTTTTATATGCTTTGAATGTTATCAAGTCTTTTGCTTTCTTTGTTCCTAGTCAGAGTCATGGCCTTGAAATAAGGGTTAAAATATTAACTGCATGCAAAAATGCATTTAAATTTCTTATCTTTTGAGATGTTCATTTTACAGCATGTCCTTAACCAAGTATATAATTAAAAGGAAGTAGGTGTTGGAATACCAAGCCCCATTTTACACTCAATTTTCTAATTCTTGAATGTTGGATCATGGAGTAGCTATGCTTGATAAAGGAGAAAGATAAAAGACAGGGGAATATACTCTTTATTACACTAGCATCTTAAATTAGGAGTATTGAAGAAGGCATTCATTATTGTTGCCCTGGCATGTTTCTGAACTGTAGCTGTTGGTCAGACGTGGCCCAGCCAAAGCTGTAGAATTTCCCAACACTTCTGTAAATGCTTTGAATTCACATCTCCTTAGTTATTTAGAATATGTAATTTCATAGAATTACCAGACCTTGGGAGCTCTGAGGAAGAGGGGGAACTAAGTAAGCTCAGCCTTAATGTGCAGGCTGATTTGTTCTGCCTCAGTCTCTCAGCATCAGAGACTGTGATATTGCTGGTTCTTCAACATTTTTCACCTTTTTCTGTTGTATCTGCATCAATAGTAATTATTCTCATTAAATAAATGGTAATTTGATGGACCAAAATAGTATATTAGTGTTATTTTAATTTCCACATATTTTCTTATAAACAGCATTGATTGTTATCCCATATTTATAATTAGGCCAATATTTTTCTTCTTTAATTAATTAGCTGCTTATTCATGTTGTCAGTTTGTTTTGTATATAAACATTTTTCTTATCAAAATTTATGACCTTTTTATGTATTAGGATTGTAACTTTTCATCTGCTGTTTCCTTGGAATGACTCCCCCCCACTGGATGAATTCTGTTACTATAAATTTAAGAGTTGGTGATGTAAAAAATTTAATTTTGAATTTTCTATCATTTTGTTAGAATATTTCCCTATTTACAGAAATTTCATAAATATGAGTTATCTTGGTACTTAAATCTTAAACTTTTAACTTTTTAAAACTAGATTTTGCTTTCATGAATGTTTTTAAATCACTCTAACATAATTTATTGAATAGTTCTAAGCATCACACTGATGAATAATGCCCTGTTCAAGTTATATGGTTTTATATAGTAGAATCATCTATTTGTTGATTTGCCTAACTTTTCTTCTGGATATTGTAACACATAATTTATATAAAGCAGAATATTTATATTTCCAATTATATAAAATTTTGGAAAATAATTGTATTTTTCTCTGTATAACTTAAATTTTTAAAAGTTTTAAGATAGTATTTTGTCTTTTTGTGAAGGTATATTTTTGGGGTCAGGACTATTCTTTCCTCTTAATTCTCACCCCAGGAAGAACCCCACGAAGTGAGGATTTCATAAACCACAGAAGGGCACAGACTTTTCCTCTGGGGTTCTACAATTCTTAAAATAAAACTTCTTAGCTTTACCTCAGGAACTGAGAAAGAGGCATGTAGGAGAAGCAAAGTGGTCCAGTGTCAGTTTCATTGGGCATGGCAAAAGAATAGGTGGAATCTAGTGTCCAATATGCTAATTGGCTACTAGAAAAATTTGCATAATCCCTTGTACAAATCCTGTTTGAAATAATGATGTATTATTCTTTCATTTTCATTTTTTTCATTTCTCTCATGCTTTATGAATTGATTTAGCCCTTCCTAGTTTCCTTTTATTTCTACAGAAATGTCATTACAAATATCAGATTGCATAGATCATTTAGGTCACTCTTTGCACAAACGCTGAAATATACAGTAATCTGCCTGCCAGCTTGTCCTTCAGCTGCTAGTGGTTGTTCTCTTCCCACATTCCCAAGACTTTAAATAGCACTATACTAAGAAAGCTTTTCTACATATCTTCACTATTATATCAAATTAAATGTCCTTATTGTGGAACAGGCTATATCTGATGTAACTGACATTAATCATTTTAACGTGAGTCAGTGGATTTAAGAAAATGTAAAAAACATACCAAATCTCCATATATTTTCTCCTGGAAAAGAAAGCCATTCAAATTATATTTTGGTGACAGACAGCAAAAGAAAGGTAGTTGCTATAATTTAAAAAAACTATTAAAATGTGTGCATCTCTTTTAGAGATTGTATTTAGTATTTATGTAATATATTGAAACCAGAAATGTATGGGGTTAATTTATTCTCTAATTAAACACTTAACTCTTATTTTAAATTTTGGGCCTCAATAATCAATCGCAAGGTGTCAGATCATTCAGTAAATATACAAATCATAGCTGTAACTTTATTTTATATCTTAGATCTCTGAGACATTTTTTACATTTAAATATGCCTATAATAACTAATTAAAAGTGCATGTCACAGGATAGCAGATAAAACCTGTCATAAAGTTCCATATGGCTCCTTCCAATCTGTTAAAGAAAATCAGTTTCCTTTTTCTGGTCCTATCCTTCATTCTGGTAAGAATAGGACAGTTTTAAGAACCAGACTCTGGCTATGTAAGTGTGTACAAACGAGGGTGTGTGTAGGTTGATTTACAGCAACTCAGAACAGCTAAAGTCATCTTGAATATTTGCTGGCTGTACAGGAAGTGTGGCCCTCATGCCAGTTTCTTGCTTTGACACCAGAGTAAATTTCTAACCAATAACACATAATCATACACATTCTAAGAGGTAGAATTGTTTGCTTTTCAACCTGTCAGGTTAGATTTCTTGGTCAATTCAAAAAAGTCTAAATATGCCTTGAAGTTATAAAACAATTGAAACTCCTAACCTATGATTGAATTCCACAGGGCAAAGAGGAAAAGATGTAGTTGATAATGTGGTGGCAGAAGGAAAATATAGGGCAAATGCACTCCAGTGATTCAGTATTCAGCTGGGATGAACAGCACACAAGAAAACTTCAACCATATTTTAAAGGCCAGGTAGCATTACTGTTCAGCCCACCGAAACTGCTTATGATAAGAGAAAAAACAAACAAACATGTTTCTTACTGTGCCCAAGACTTGACATTTCCCCAAAGTAATTATAACCATTTCTGCTTGGATAAGGGAAGTTGAGTGAAAGTCTATCCACACATGTAGGTCTCAGCAAACCTCTGTTCAGTCCTCTTTATGCCTTGTGCAATGTATAATGTTTCTCAAGGTCCTAATTTGAGCAAGAAAATTTTATTAATCCTTACAGTCTCTTAAAACAAGAAGTATGTTAGTTTTCTATTACTCCTAAAACAAACTACTGCAAACTTTGTAACTTAAAATAGCACATATTTATTGTCTTAAACTTCTAGAGGTCAAAACTTTGAAATGGGTCTGATTGGTGAAAATCAAAGTGTTGGCAAAGCTCCTTCTCAGGGCTTTAGGGGAGAATCCATCTGGCCTTTTACAGCTTTTAGAGGCCACCCACATTCCCTAGCATGGGCTCTTTTCAAATTCAAAGCCAGCACTCCCGCCTCTGTTTCCTTTGTCACATATCCTCTTCTGCCTCTGCTTCTCCTGGCTTCCCTTCCCTTGTGATTGCATTTGATCCATCAAATAATCCAGGATAATCTGGATTATCACTAGATCTATAATGATCACATCTGCAAAATCCTATGTAGGGTAATATACTTATAGTTTTCAGGAACATAAATATCTTTGGGGAATCATTATTCTGCTTATGACAAGGATTTCCCCATTTTATGTATAGGAAACAGAACCTCAGAGAGTTGAAGTGATTTGTCATTCAGTTTTTAATTGGTGAAGGCAGAAATCTGCATGACTCCATCACCCATGTTCTTTCAATTGTATAAAGCTTTACTCATGAGGCACTGTGGTCCAACTCACTGTCAATTCTGTGGCTCTAGATTGTCTATATTAGTGTGGAACGAATATTAGAACCTCTAGCAATGCCTGAAAGTTTACAATAAAAGGGATGGCCAAGAAAAGTTGGAGTCTAGGCACAAGGTCTCATATGAACAGTCATGTTTCCTATGAATAATCCTGACCACAGTTATATTAGAGTATTCATAATATCCTATAGAATTACAGTAACACTGAAAAATGCTGATCCTTTTCCAGTAGAATATATTTCTCACTGCCAAGAACAAAAAGGATATACATACAGAGATTATGAATAAATTGAGTTTGGGTTTTACTCTGTCAGAAACAGGTACTTTTTTTTTTTCAAAGCCTATTGATAAATAATAAAAATCGAATGTGAAAGTCATCAGATTGCTTTAACACAATTTTATGAATCATATCTTTGTGTCCCAGATCAGGTTAACGTTAAAATTGAATTGATAATATAGGAACTGTTCTCATTCTGCCAAATTAGGGAATCATAAAATTCCTCTGTTTATGTCAAGAACATAAAATACAATTATAGTGCTGCTCATCTTGAACTATAAGAATTACCAAGAGTAAAATATGATCAAGAGAAGAAGAGAAAGCTCTGTTTCTGCCAGCTAAATTGTGGGTTTCCATGATACTTAATAAATTATCAAAAATATTGTGATTAATTCTAAAGCTGACCTCCCACTTACTGAGACTTAAAAGAAAGCAGTATGGCAAAATGTAGAGGCATTTGACTTTCTCTCCAAAGTACATGCTTCATATGCCCTTTGCTCAAACTATTATTAGGATGAATGAATCTAATGGAATGAAAGAAAGATTAAGGAACATCTTTTGCTCCAAACTGAAACATTTGTTTCCTACTGACAAATCCTAAAAATTGTATTTTAAAATAAGAATGGCAGTTTTTATACATTCTGCCCATCTTCTTTACTATGCAAGGACCAGAAGCTGCGGTTTCCAAATTCAAGGGGAATATGAAACCTCTGATGCTTAAAATGAATAATGTTGCCACATTAAGGAGTGTGATATCTAGAATTTTAAAAGATGATAATGGTTTAGTTTAGATTAAGAGAATCTAATTAAACCAGGTCTATCTGTACCTAATGAGCATGAACTGCCCATGTTTCATTCATCTCTAGTTGTAACTTATGCTGATGAATCATTTCAGGAGAAAAAAAATAATGGTAGGATATGAGAATCCTAATTCCATATTAGAATGTACAGCACTAGAATGCACAGAACATTAATGGGTATATATTCTTTTCCTGTCAATTGATCACGTGCATTGAACCCTACCTTCTCTAGAATGTGGTCTTGAAAATGGACTATTCAAGAATGTGGGTAGTCTACCTGTAAGGTTCTGAAGGTGATGACAAATAAAGGAAGGGAATGAGATGGGATTAAGTAATATGTTGCTCTCTCCTAAATCTGAACTCTCTTTTTTCCCAATAGCACTATCCCAGTTTTCAACAAACATGCTGTATGTGTTTACCTAGAAATAAAATGTCTAATGATATAACTTTTTCATGAATAAGACCATCAAATCTAAATCATTTTACGAATCAAATAGATTATGGCTAGTTAATAATCATAGCTGTTACGTGCACCAGTCAGAGTGCTCATTGTAAAGTGTTTTCCTTCTTCCCTTATCATTTGATTGCATAAGGATTCACACATCTCTAGATTCTGTTAGCTTGTCTCACTTCATCCTCTACCATTCTTTGCTTGTCTCTCTATTCCATTCATACCAGTTTGCTTTCTCATAATTAGCATCAATAAACTCACACCTTTCCACTGTCTTTGTATCTCTTGGTTTCTCTGTCTGAAATGTTCTGCTCATATGTAGGAGTTCTTGTTGAGACCTGAATTCAAATGTAATCTTTTCAGAGAAATTCTCCCCAAATTCCGTATATAAAATGGCCTCCCTCTGCCCAACACTATCATTTTACGTTACTCTGGCTTGGTTTCATCACAGCAGCAGAGGCATCCACATAATTTGAAGGGCCCAGTGCAAAATATATATGTGGGTGCCCTTGTTCAAAAAGTATATAGAATTTTAGGGCCATAAGAGGAGGGCGTTAAGCCAAGCGCATGGTCCTTCTAAGCATGAGTCCCTGTACTACTATACAAGTTACATGATCAGGAAGCCCATTCTGCAGAGCACCAATCAATATTTGAAATTAACCTCTTAAAATGTACTTGTTTAATCCCTCTTCCCTGTTAAAAAGCAGGCTTTGTAGAGCACATATTTTAACCACTATGATCACCCATACAATTCACATATTTAAAATAGCCCTTGGCCAAAATTAAATATTTCTTGAACAAACAAATATAAACATAAATTAAGGAAGTTCTTACTTATTAACTCCATTCATGTTAGCACTTCTCCTAACCTTTTTGCCACAATTACTCATTTAATGACCATCAACTTCCTCTTTGTAATATTCCATTTTTCCTTCATTATTCTTGATCTTTCTCTCCATCATCTTACGCTATTAACAACCTTGTGCTTTGCTTTCATCAATGACAGCATTCTAATTCTCTTCTCTATTTATTTCATTTCTCCTAGTCCTACATTTGGTTTTATTTCTTAGGCCTGGCATCTAACGGGAACATGGAAACCTTAACAAAGTTTGATAGTGAGGTGACTAAGTATTATAGAAAGGCTGCTCCAAATGTATAAATTGAAAAGTCCAAGTATTATGACAGTTTTACTGTCATAATAGAGTTTAATGATCAGTAGGCTATTAAACAAATTTGAGAAAATTGTAATTGAAAGCATTTGCTACCAAATCGAATAGATTACGGTTAGTTAGTAATCATAATTGTTATGTGAACCATTCAGAGTGCTCATTTGTAAAGTGGTTATGGATGCCATACTTTTGAATCTAATCATAAGATGAGTCAGGAAAATAAATAGCTGTATCTGTATATTAAATAAATCATAGATGTAATTATGGAGAGATTCTCAAAAAGCAGAGAAACAAGTTTCAGGAACTATAGAGAATTAATCTCTGACTAACTTACCCTCCCTGCTCATATGAGAGCAGAGGCATTGTCCAGTCCCCATCTTAATGGGCATTCAGTTTATTTTCAAACACTAACAACCCACCTGCACAAAAGGGATGCCAATCGCATGTTTCTTCATATCTGAAAAAATATTTTCAGAGTTGGGAATCTCAAAATTTCTTGAGGAATTTATTTTTATTTTTAGGAACATTGAAAATCCACATTAAAATTTCTTTAAATAGTTTTCACATCTCTTCTGTTTTCCAAACTATATTCTTCAGGTTTAAGAGCTGTGTTTTGTAGTTCTTTCATTATGAACAAGGAAACATTCTCTCTGAAACATATTGAAGGTAATATGCAAATAAAAATATACATGTATAAAATATGTATCTAACATCAACATCGTTATATGAATAACCTGCTCAAATTTACTAGTAATAATTCTGATGATATCATGCGCTGAAAATTGATGACAAAAAAATTGACGCAAAAGAAGGAATGGTTAAACATTTTAAGACAAAATGCCCTTACTTGGAATTACTTTTATTTTTGTGTCTGTATAAGAATAAAATAAGATTGTCAAATTTGACACATTAGCCATATATTGTAAATTCATGCTTTGAAAATTTAATGCTTTGAAACCAAAACCTCATTTATAAGTATGAGAAATCTAACACTCTCTTTCAAATATCCAAATATGTTTATTGATTCAACAGAGATTTCAGTAAAATTCCATCATGTTAGTCAAGACTCATCTCTGACATCTACAGCAACTCTGTAGTCAGTCTCTGTGCACAGATTTGCTTTGCTTTCTTGTCCTTCCTTTATACCCCTGTCATAACAATTAGTTTAAATGCAATCAGCATCATAGTCCCAATCTCTCAGTGATTTAATAATAAGTTAATACTCAAAAATAGCACTCCATCTACTCAATAAATCAAAATGCTGCTTGGATTTAAAGTATTTTAAGAGCTATTGTCATTCATCTACCCATATCTTGCCTTCTCTTTTTTACATCAACTGTACTTCTGTACATATTTGACATATTCTATCAGGCCTGTCTCTGTGTGCTCCTGTCACCTATAATAAATTCCATTTTTGATGCCTAAATATATTTTCATTTTTCTTCAACCTCTAGCTACTGTTTTAAAATTTTGCTTATTACCAATGTCATATTATTTATACCTTAATTATTTTGTAATTTAAAAGTATTTTTTCCTTTCAAATAATTTACAAGTTATTGGAGAGGTATAGTATCTCTTTAGCAAACAACCCCTCATCCCACAGAGATTTTCATGCATAGAACTTGGCAAATTGTTGCAACATTGCAAATATTTCTTCTTGCCTTAATAGCTAAACATGCTGCAAAGAAATATAATGGAAGAAGCTCCTTCAATGGAAGGACTTAAGTGGAAGGGAAGCATGAATAAAATGAGATTTGTGAATATGTTTGTAATAAATTTTTAGACTGAATGCTTAAGGAACAAAAGTTACAGATAGTACCAAAGACAAACATGCATATAGCAAAAAAATAAATGAAAAGAGTAATGTATGTGTTCTTTTTTTCAAGATCAGAATTATAACTGAGTACATAATATTAAACTAAGTTTCCAATAGAAAATATATCTCTATTCCCTTTTAATTGAAAGGTATATAAAATGCAACATTTGGTGAAATTTACTAATAATGGGGATGTTTTAAGGAAGGAAATTCTAACGTTTTGTTTATATTGTATTCAAATTATAGCTTCTACTGTAAAGTTTAAAGATTAAGCTTTTCTGTATATTTAATGTGAACAAACGACTCTTTTTGAAACTGCATATACCTTTCTAAGATAACTGGCTATCATTTGCTTCATGACTCCACACACACATTGGTTAAAGCAATTGGGGTGTTTAACATGAAAAGGGAAATACAATGTGTAATCATTTGAAAGACTGTTTAATAAAAGAAGAACTAGTAGGCCCAATATATGTAAAGTTAAGGCTAAAATGAATGGCCATTTTCCTATTATAAAATATGTGTTTCTAACATGTGAAAATGTCTAAAAATAGAATCATCTACCATGTGACATGATGTGTTTCCCAACTCTGAAAATATTCAAGCAATGACTCTTCCATTCATAACAAATTGAAATTCAAGGAAATCTATGGATTGTGTGTTCAATGAGTGGTCAGATAAGTGGCTGTGCCAGTTTGAAACTGTTACATACCCCAGAAAACCTATGCTCTTTTTCCTGATCCAATCTTATGGTGACAGCCATGTTCTTTAATCCTGATTCAATACCATAGGGTGGAAACCTTTGATTAGATTGTTTCCATGCAGACTGACCCATTAATTGTGGGCCTGACCTTTTGATTAGATTTTCGATTTGATTAGTCTAGGTGGATATTGATTAGTTTACTAGGCTACTTTTAAAAGGGAAACATTTTGCAGTTGCTTCACAGCTGACAGAGATGCAAATATTTGGAGATGCTTGGAGTGTTGACAGAGAGAGCAGACACCTAGAAATGGACACTTGGAGATGCAGAGCCTAGCAGACTTCACTCATTTGCCTTCCCATGAGATGCTGAGCAAACCAGAACCCAGAGTTTTGTCCCAGAGAAGCTAAATAAAGGCCTATGGATGCTTAGAGAGGATATCACTGGAATCAGAAGCTGGAAGCAATGGAACCAGGAACGAGGACCAATAGATGCCAGCTGGGTCCCTTCTCATGTGACAGACATTATTCTTTCTTGGGTCAAAGTATCTTTCTCTGTATGTCTTAGTCTGAGTATTTTTATGACCTTAGAACTATAAACTGATAACAAAGTCCCTTTAAAAAGCAGTTCCACTTCTAGTATATTGCATAACAGCAGCATTTAACAAACTATATAGTGGTCAAGGGAGGAAATTACAGATCTGCATTGATGAAAGCAGACATCTGTTGCTGAGGCCAGAATTGAGCTGGACCTTCCTTCTGAATATTTATTTACAAGATTTTGTGTTTAAAGAATATTTGCCATATGCCACATTTGTTGAAACTCAAAACTCTTATGGAGAGAAGAAAAAGTCAAGGATAGAGAGGAGAGAAGTAAAGACTGATTAATAACCTTTCCAAGGGAACTAGGATTTGGCTATTGGCGCTCCAATTTCTGAAGCCAAATTCTTAACCTCTGTCCTAATGCTTATTAGACTGCATGAATAATGCCAGGATAGGTAGAGAGTAGGTGAGAAAGATCAAAGGTAGTGAAGATCTCAGCATGATAAAAACAGACACCTCTCTTTGGAAAGCATTGAGACAAATACTAGGGAATTATACTGGAGCCAGATTGCAAGTGAGAGCAAAATGTCCTAGCTCTGCAAATGTCAAAGTTGTTCATTATGCTTAGGAGTTAAGCTGCTGTATTCTGCACAGTGTGAAATTTTTGGAGGTTTTTCAAGAAAAGTGTCAAGTATACTAGGTATTCAACTGGGAATTAACAAAGATTAGCATACCATAGAGAAAACAGTGTCTTAGACAAAGCAAAACTAAATACCAGTGAACTTTAATGTAAGAAGATAAAACAAGTCCTGCCAACCCCTCAGGCATAGGAACAATAAAAACCAGTATGAACCAAAAGTAAAGGCAAAAATGGGCATTTTTGTTTCTGAGTACTAAACTGTGTCCTTGCCCACTGACCCTTTGCCACTGTTCTAGCTTTCAAACTGCAGAAATGTGATATACCAGAAATGGAACAGGTTTTTAAAAGGGAAAGTTATTAAGCTGCAAGTTTACATGTTCTAGGCTATGAATACATCCAAATTAAAACAGCAACAAGAGGTTATCTTCACTCAAGAAATGCCGATGAAGTTCAGGGTTTCTTTCTGAAGTGGAAAGTCACATGGCTGATATGGTGATGTCTGTTAGCTTTCTCTCCAGGCTTCTGGTTTTATGAAGCTCCCTCAGCAGCATTTTCCTTCTTCATCTCCAAAGGTATCTGCCTGTGTAGGCTCAAAAACATTTTCCAAAATAGTTTCCTCTTAAAGGGCTCCAGTAAGTAACCCCACCTTGAAAGAGTGGAGAGCCCCCTTCATGGGGGAGCTTCAAAAAGCTCCCGCCCAACAATATTGAATAAAGATTGAAGGAAACTGCTTTTTTGGGGTCCTCAACAAATTCCAAGCTGCACAGCCACTTTCATTTCTCTCAGCACTGATTTTCAGCTAGTTTCTCCTTCACAAAGTAGTAGAACCCATTGGTTAAATATTGAGTTTTTCATTAAGAGAGACTGGGATTAAGTATTAGTTCTGAGACTTGCTAGATATATGAGGAACTTCTCTTAACTTTATTCCTGTGTTAAGTCCTTATCTCCCAGGTCAGGAAATATATATGAATTATTCTGTACAGGTACATACAAATTAATCAAGACACCTTATCATACTAACAACAATTATTATTTTATTTTGGTTTTCAGTTTACTTAGGCTCTGCAAAATTAAGGTGGTGACAACTGACCCATGGATGAGTTCTGGTAATGAAGACAATACGTTGACTCAAAACCTAAAATCTAAGACTAGGATTCTATTCTACGAAGTTAACATAACTGATCAAAGCGTTCGTTTTCTCAAGGGGGCAGTCTCCACTGCAATCATACTATTGAAAGACCAATCATTGTGATTGACAATGTCTTCCCCAAATTTTGACATGTTTTTGCCTCCCAGTCTTTCTGTAGGTAGGATATAGAGGAATTCAAGTGAGAAAACACACTCAGCATAGTTGAAAGTTTTCTATACAAGGACCTAGAAAAGTCAATGGGGAAACAAGGGCCAGAATTCAAATCACCAAACTGCCAGCCCAGTAACTTTCTGCTGGGCTGTATCTTTGCAAATTCTGTGATTTTGGTCATGTCCACCATGACAATAAGACCAACGAGGATCCAGATAATCTCCTGAATGTGTGTACATCTGGAACAGTTTTAGCATTAATTTCTTAATAACTTTTTCCTCAAAAGAATATTGCTATTTTAAACTCTACTAATTCAGAAATATCAACCCAAGATAAGGGATCACCACTGCATTGTACTCAACAGTCTAGAGCGTGGTGTCAGACTTTGTTTAAATATTGATCTTCCCATTTACTAATGCTGTCACTTTGATGGACTTATTTAATCTCAGTAAATCTTAGGGTCTGCATTCAAAGAACTAGGTTACCTACCTTAAAGGGTTATTTTCAGGGGTTATTTAAATTGTAAATATAAAACCCTGTTACTGAATAAGTGCTTTATGCATATTAGCCATTATTATTAGCTGTCAATAAATTTATACTGAACATACTTCTCTCAAAAAATAAATTATTGCCTCTCTTTTCAGGCATTTATTAGTCTTTGCAACAAAGTTTTTGATGCTGTTTTTTTTTTCAAGACATAAATCTACATCAGAGTTCATGCTGCTTTTATGGCCTCTTTCATTCAGGAAGGAAGATAAACTACTAAGATAAATAATAGTCACTGTCATGCAACTTAGAAAATGAATTCAAAAGCTGTCTGTGATGTGTGCCAATGGAAGGCTATTGTTTTTCTATTGAGAGATTTTACTTAGATACTTGGTATATTTCCCCACGGTTAAATTCTGAAAATAAGAGATTTTATGGGGGTGAAGTGACCAGGGCCTTAATGAATGTTCAATTTGGATATTAAAGGCATTTCTGTCCAGAAAAGGACATTTATTGTTCAATTTTCAGGTAGGGATTGCTTTTCCTGTACAGCAAATTACTTTTTAAATGAGAACCCTCTATATATGAAAAGTCCTTTTGGTTCTAGTATTTCACATGATTCATCATCAAAGGTAGGGAAATAAATAATTATTTTGATACCATTCTGGCACTAGCACATGTAGTAAGGTTCCTATAATTTGATTGCACAATTTTTACTGAAGCCAGTAAAGTTCCCTCTGAAGTTCCAGGAGGAATAATGCATGACTTCTGCCCCAAGACATTATCAGTAGCTAATCATAGCATTTGGCAAAAAAAAAATTATGCTGGTGTGGTCTTTGTTAAATAAATATAAGAAAGAACATAATTTCAATTTTCTAATATTGAATGCATGTGACTGGATAAATATATATTTGGCAGAGTCAATAAGTGTGAGTCATTTAGAAAATCCAATGGCATATAAAATGCTAAATATGGGTTGCAGAGATTCTGCTATATTTGATAAGTATGTTAAGGAAGTCTCCAGAAAGGGTAATGAATGAAGGATATAATACAAGGAGAAACAAAAATGAAAAAAAGGCATAGAAATAGAATTAAGCATAGGAATGTTGGGTGAATTGTGAGAAAAAATTTGTCTGACAGCAACAAGTAAGATTTTGTTTATGAAGGTAAGCAAAGACTTTAAAAAATTTACATGTGATTAAACAAAAATTAGCAGTCATAAATCTATACGTACCACATGAATCTATCCAATCTTATCAAACTTCAATATTTCATTAGAGAAAACTATCACTTCTTCATTGCTGATTTCCACTTTTAAAAAGCCATAATCAAAAATGAGGCATGTAAAAATTGAAATCCTCCATAATAAAACTGAGCCAGAAAGAATCCGTTTCCTGTAAGTTCTGAATTTCGGTAAAAGCTAAACTTTCCTGATTAAAAACTCTTTCAGTCGATGTAGAATCAAGTCCAAATGTTCTGATTGGCATTTGGAGGTCAACCAAATTAAACTATGTAAAAGTATTTAGATGAGAGTTGGCCTGTTAGAAGGGTAACAAAAATGAACCCAATACACAGAGGGCAGAAATCAGCAGATATGAGAGATCTTGAAGTCCCAAACAAAGACTTAAATAGTTTTCTATTATTCATGGCTTTACAAAAAGAAAAAGAACAGTTTTCTGCATATGCTGTATAATCTATCTTAAGTATATAATCGATGGCTTTTCAAATAATCCTAAAGTTATACATTCAACACGATGGTCAATGTAAGTACATTCTCATTTCTTCCAAAGAAAAAAGTCCCTTACCTTTCTATCCCCTTATGATTGGCATTTAGCTTTGCTATAGTGCCTTTGTTACAATTAATGAAAGAATATTGCATAGTTACTGTTGCTTATAGATATTAGTTTGCATTAAGTGTATTTTCCCATATAATAGCCTATTATTAACACCTTGCAATAGTGATGTAAATTTGTTCTAGTTTGTGTAAGAAGTTTCTTATATTTATACAATTAGCCAACATAATTGCCCACCCTTGGTTTCACTAAGATATACAGTCCAAGTTTTTATCTTCTAACTTTCCTTCTGGTGACATAAATGACCCTAGTCTACTTCTTTTAATCATATTCACACTACACTTTGTTAATTACAGTTACAATATTGTGCTATCATCACATGGTATCATGGTCTTTAAATCCTCCACTCTATTTCTGTTGCTATCTGTATTCTCTGAACTCATCTAGATTACTTATTCAATACCAACTATCTATTGCCATAGACATTTTTTCCCCTAAATTTTTCTTGAAATTTAAACACATGAGAATCTGCACTCATTTTATTTATTTATTTATTTTTTCTTGCATGGGCAGGCACCGGGAATCAAACCTGGGTCTCCAGCATTATAGGCGAGAATTCTGCCACTGAGCCACTGTCACACTGCCCTGACCTACACTTTTAAACATGTTTAGGTGCTTACAATTTTGGAAAATTTTGTTTTATTTCTTGACCTGTCTAATTTTTTTTTTACCTTTAGAAATGCAAAGTTATTAATTTTATTTGAAACTGTCAAAATTTCATAGATAAAATGTACCCATTTGATTACGACTTCATCCCACTTTTTACTCTCCTTGGGTACTGGATTGAGGATTGACAGTTATATTTCTCTAAAATATAATAAAGTTATGAAAAGAGCCTTAATATTTACATTAATAAGAACTGATATGTAATATAAATGTATCCATAGATATAATAGTTAATATTCATAGTTTAAATTGTGCTTAAAACATAAAAAAAAAAACAGGCATGAGAGGGAATAGTACAGAGATTAAATTGTAAAATAATGCCAAGACAATCTGTTTATAAAGTATTATATGTCCCACCACTTGAAGAACCTATTTTTTTGAGTATTAGTCATTAAAAGACCAACTCATGTACGACGTAAAACACAGGGTATATGAGGAAAAAAAAAAAACACTTAACATAAAATTTCCTCAGTTTATCATCAAAAAGTTATTTAAAACAGATGTGTTTATAATCATGAGAAACAGAGAAAATCAATCTTTAATGACAAACTCCCATTTCACTCCCTAGTAGCATAAGACTAGAATATAAAACACAGAAATTTTGGCTGGGAGAAGTCCGGTAAAAGTATCTTATATATGCTCTGGGACATAATTAACCTGTACTCTTTCAGACCCTTCATTTTGCTATTGCTAAAAGGCATATTTTAAAACAAAATAGGCATTAAGAGAGTTACAGAGTATCCTGGGTAGCAGCAAAGCATATTAGCAAGCAGCAACAGGTGTACACCACATGAAGTGGTAAAATGTGATTTGTAGATATTTGATGAGAGCTCTGTCTCCATAAGGCTCCATCCCAGGTTGGACCCTCCATCTGTTCCACAAGTCTTCATCTTGTTGCTTCTAAAGGTATTGAAGTATCTTCACTTTGACAGCTAAGAAGTAAGTCTAAAAGTGAGTTAGCTTGATAAAGGAAAAGAAGAATGTATCATATTTTTATGATTAAAAATCTTAATACAGTCTGTTACTTATCTAATTTATTTTAAAGTGCTCTATACTTATTCTATCGCAATGTAAAGTCAGACTACCATTCCAAACCATACCAGCTTCATTGATTAAAGTGAATCTGAGTAATATCCTCTCCATTTGATGAATCTGAGTACTTTTTTTTGCATGTATTTTGTAGTTCTCTATCTTACTTATCAATGGAGACTTGACCATGAAAGTAAATTTTCCTTTCTAATATTTAAGGTTTTTTCCCTTTGATATAGTGTTTTCCTGCCTTGATAATTTCATTTTTAGCTGAACTAAATGTTTAAGCTGATTGTGGTAATAAATAAACGATGGAAGCGTGAACTAAAACACAAATCACATATGCAGCAATGATTAGGAATGAGCTAATTATTACTCCATGGCAAAATTGTATTTCTGGCTTTGAATCTTGACTATTTTTAAGGTAGAGTTGTAATTTGGCTCCTTCTATGAGTTGAAATGGAGGTCATAACAAGGCTCACATGATTAGGTAATGTCTTCCTCTCTTTACCTCCTGCACTGAATTACATGGATAGCTTAATATTTCTGCTTCTTCAGCTTACCTATAAGTGATTTATCAAACTTTAATCAATTTTGTTGATTTAAAGCATGTGAAATAATAGTTTCCGAGTCTGATGTCCATTCACTTACATGTATTATACATATGGAAGACATCTGATGAAACTCCTGTCTGGAGTTGGAAAGGTAGTGGTTGAATATAAATAGCAAAACAGTACTTGGGACGTGGACTTCGATATTGACTAAAGAAAGTTAATAACCACAGGCTTGCTTAACACAAGAAAATATGTATAGCTAACATTATCAAAAAGAAATTTGCTAAAAGATATAAAAAGCCTTAATTTCTCCTGCTTTAAAATTTGAGAGCACAATATTTAATAAATATTAATATTTTACAAGTTTTAGCATTTCAACTTAAAGGAAATAAATGGAGTAAGATAATAGAAATAAAGAACCCAAAAGAAAAGTCATGAGAAATTGAGCAGAGCTGTGTAAAGAAGAGTGATTGCATTAATCAGGGTCAAGGAAAGAGACAAAAACTACAGCAAGAATTTAAATAAAAGAAATTTAATATTAAGAAATGCTAATTCGTAAAAGGCAGTTAACTAATAAAAGGTATGAAAGAAAACTCTAATATTTGCAGAAGCAGCAAATATATAAAGCCAATTCTACCTCTAGGGCTGAAAGAAAATGAAGAAGGAGATGACTTAGAAACTTACAGATGGGAACTAGCCCAAAGCTGGGATTCAGACATCTATCTAGAGAATGGGGCTATCCCAGGAATATTCAGACTGCCCGTGGCAAGTAAACTTGCTGGAGATTGTGAGCCAACCTCTCCAGATGATGTAGAGTCTTGCTGAAGTGTACAATAAATAGATGTCCCACAGCAGCAGCCCATTAGGTGGCAAAGGAACTACCATAGTGTTTGGTCCTCAACTGGTCTATGAGGCCCTTTGCTGTAAAACTTACCAGACCTCCGGATTCTAGTCCATTAGCTGCCACACCAAAAACAGAACAACCATTTTGTGCTACCCTAGTTTTGCAATATTTCTCTAGTGTCATCTCTTGATATACCCTAACATCAAACTAGTTGCCCAAGGGGGAGTGTCCAGGTCTGGTATAAGTATGTAGAGTAATGAAAAGTTGATCTGCAGCTGATAAGCAATAAAGGGATGTGTCATGTCCTCTACTAGTGACTGTTCTACTTCAATATACACCTCTACAAATAGTTGCACTTCCATACAACAAAACATCTCCATGTCTCCACCTAACAAGACACAACTGTCCTTTGTACAAGGAATGAAGTTTTGATCTTTCCTAAAATAAAGGGGAACAAAGTCCCAATGGTCATTACAACTGATAACTGGCTATATTAATTATTACTCATATTCAGTCACCGTCTATTATGGTTTGCATTGTGCCCCCAAGAAAGATATGTTGAAGTCGTAACCCCTGGTATCTCAGAATGTGACTTCATTTGGATATAAATTATAAAATGAGCTTATACCAGAGTTGGATGGGTATCTAATCCAATATAACTAGTGTCCTTATAGGTAGAGAAAAGACAGACACAGAAAGAAGACATCCATGTGATCACAAACACAGATATTGATGTGCTGCAATTAGCAAGTCAATGAATTCTGAGAATTATCAGTATACAACCAGAAGGAAGGATTCTCCCCAACTGGTTTCAGAGGAAGCATAGCTTTGCCAACACCTTGATTTTGGACTTCTAGCATCCAGAACTGTGAGACAATAACTTTCTGTTTTAAGTAATTAAGATTCAAAAAACTGCATTCTCTTTATTTTGGGTCTACACTGTAAAACAACCATGGTTGTTTCCTATAGTCATAAGTAATTTGTAGCTTATATTGTTTTCTTACTTCATTGTATATGCATCACTTCTTGGTGCTGTGTTTTCAAATGGAATAAGAATTTAAGTCTGTATATGAAAGGTCTTAAGCTAAGTTATCTCTGATTGGTACAAGAAGTACGATTTAGCTAGTATAAATATACTGCCAGTTCCTTGGAAGATACTTGGCAAATAGGGCTACCCAAATGTATCTGAGCAAAGCATGTTGATTCAATACTTATTTGTTTTCACTGGAATTTGATCTCCAGCATTTCACATGAAGGATAAATACATAAAACCTGTATTTTCCATCACTAATTAGCAAATAAAATCATGTCGAATGCATTTTTTACTGTACATGATAATGTTAGCTCTTCCAAATCCTATAGGTATGACAATTTGGGAAGTAAGGTACATTTTTTATGAAATTTATATATTGTATACATACCTTCTTTCTAATAATCTCTCTTATTTATATTTCTGAAATAGAATGCAATTCTTTGCTGGGATTCCTGAAGCCTAGATACTCCAAAGTAATGTTCTTGATTAAGTCTTTTACAAATTCCTTTTAAGATAGAAATTTAATTTAAACTTGATTATTTTAAGTCTATCCCTTCAGCCTCTTGTCTAATTCCAGTTGTTTTAATCAATAGCAACGACAGTTGTACAGAGTAGAACAGCATGCAATCTTTCTTTCTATGTAGCATGATTAATTTTTCATCTTGGTTGATGAAACTAGTTTTATACTGTTTGTTAAATCAGTTTGTCATTGGTATTTTACATTACTAAATGCTAATACATGTATCTATCTATCTCTCTATCGTATATATATATGTGTGTGCATGTGTGTGTGTGTGTGACAAAATCTCATCTTTTTTGTTGCCCATTGTTAACTTTATTCCTTTAAGTGCTGTGGTTTCTTTTGCCATTGAGATAAAGATTTTCTGTCCCTATCAGGTGACTGCATGGATTTCCATGTACAACTGCTATATTTGTTGAGACAATACAGAACAGATTCTTTGTGACCTTTCTTTAGGATTAGACTCAAACTGGCACACAGTCAGTCATGATTTCATGCCATTAGCCAAAGCAAGCCACATGAAAAACCCCAAAGTCCAGAAACTGAGAAAGAAACTATATCTATGCTAAGTCCATGACATAGACAAAGCAATAATTCCATCTACCACAGTTGTCAATGTCAGAGGACATTTTCTCTATTGCATGCTAAATTACATAGGATTTTATGTTCTTTAAAGACTAAGTTATTGCAACCACACATACATTTAATCTGAATAAAATTCAAAGAAAATGTGATTAAGTACAGAAATGAAATGTTACAATTTGGGAGCAGTTGATAAAAACACTAAGCAATGATTTTGAAAAAACAACTGAAGACTAATATATTCAATCAAATGCATGAGAGGTTTTGAATATGAAGGATACGACAGCCAAAATTAAAATTCCTCAATTGAATTTGACTTAGCATCTCTGAAAACCAGAATTTGTAAACTTTCAGAATTCTAGAAATTTTAAGGTGTGAACAGTAAGCTGGATTGGTACTATTTCTTAAAGAATGATTCTTCAACATCAGAATGTCTCAAAAAATATCTGTTGCTCACTGACATCACTTTTTTGTTATAATAAAGAGACTAGACAGCTTGCATGGTAAAATACTATCACAGGCCATATTTGACAAATGACTAAATTTTTAAGTTCTAATGGCCACAGAAATGAGGAAGCTTGCTCTGTGTTGCAGAAAGTTATTATTTTTTTCTTGTAATCTCTTATATAGAATTTCATTCAGAAAAGAATGCCCAAGTGTCTTCCTCTTGGCTTGGCAGCAATCCATGTTACCATTCATCATCTTTTTCCTTTACTGTTATGGAATATTCCTCTGTCCAGCAAAATTTAATGACCTAATTTGCTTCCACCTTGAAAGCATCAGTGACAGAGCTAGAATGGCTACAGAAATGTCCAGATGAAGATATTCTCAAACATTCCAAAGCACGGTGTTCTAGCTGCAGGATGAAAGACCCTTATGGCAACACATCTTTATTAAATCAAATATGCTGAAGTTTAACTTCAGTTAGAACCCTCAGAAAGTTGCCCTGTTCTACCACCAATAAAACCAAAAGCAACAGCAATATCTGAAATAATTTGTAAACAAGGTAATCTTATAAAATTGCGTGTTAATGAAGATACGTGATGTAAGAAGACAGTTAAATAGAATTGTAATTCTATTGACAAATAGCATACAAAATGAGATATTTGTCTCTATCATGCAAATGCACATAGTTAATTATTCCTTTATTTGTATTTACATCTATATGTAGATATAATTCTTGTTGCATCTCATATTACAACTTTGATTACTTGAGTTTTAAAAACTGGAGTCTTTAGATGAAAGGATAATTATAAAATGAAAATTCCTTTTTATTTGCCTTCTAACATTCCTTAATAGGTACCAACATAATTTTAGATGCTAATTACAATTTGTCTTTTATCCTCTTTTTTGTTTTCCTAAATAAGGAGTGAGTTTTTATAACAGTGTGCTATGGAAACACAGGCTCAGGTGAAACAGACTTTCAGCAAATGACCTACTTTATTACTTACATAGCCCAAAGGGTGCAAAAGAGGAGAGGAAAAGATTCTACCTTGGCTGCTCCCTTTGAGGAGGCCAATTGCTCAGGTCTGAGTTGGTGGATAGCAGATTGACACACCCCACTTAGTACTGGAGAAGAGAGTTTGATAGGGGGCTAGTTTTCCAGGGAGGCCAACTTCTCACTTCACATCAGAGTTGAGGGATACCTGCAATGCCTGAGTGATGGGCTTTTGTACACACTAAGGGGAGTGGACTCTGCCAGTGAGCAACACTTATTCCCTGGCAAGCAGCTCGGTCTGGTTAATTTTAATGTTTCCTCTGACTGCCTGCAGTCTCTGGAGAAGTAGAAACACAAAATACCTACATTCAAACAAATAAGAGTAGAAACAAAATAAATACCTGCGTACAAACAAACAAGAGGTGAAAAAGAGAATGGTAGGCAAGGGCTGGGAGATGGTTCTGAGTGTGTCCCTGATTTCCCCAACAATAAGATAAAATGACACTCTATAGATGAAAATCCTTTTAAAATTATAAATTTTAATATAAATAGAAATTGCTAGTTTTCAAGAAAAGGAGAATTAGTGCTATGTCAATGGTATCTGCATCCAGAACATGAATCAAGATTTTCTCAGTGACATAGAAACATGAATTTTCTTATAGTTTATTTGCTTTTTGTTTTCTTTAACTAAACAGATAGCACATTTTGCTTCCTGGGACAAACAACCAAAACTCCCAGGATAAAGTCAAATATTTCAATGTGTCCACAAATTTTACCCTCACCTGCTTAAAAAGTACGCCTTTCAAAGGAGAGCAAGTGATAAGGCACAGATTGTATCAAATTTATATCCTGCTATCCAGAACACATGGAGCCCAAAATGAGTAATTACGTCCTAGAGGGGCAGAGCAGTTGTAACACCAGCAGCACTGCATTTGATACTTGATGTCACCACTATCTTCTATGTACAGAATTGTCACTGTTTTTTTTTTTTTTACCTTCTTTTCCCCTTCTTATATAGTGTGCTAGTTTGAAAAGATGTATGGCCCCTAGAAAAGCCATATTTTAATCTAAATCCCATTTCATAAAGGCAGAATAATCCCTATTCAATGCTCTATGTTTGAAACTATAATCAGATTATCTCCCTGGAGATGTGATTTAATCAAGAGTGGTTGTTAAACTGGATTAGGTGATGACATGTCTCTGCCCATTTAGGTGGGTCTTGATAAGTTTCTGGAGTCCTATAAAAGAGGAAACATTTTAGAGAATGAAAGATTCAGAGAGAGCAGAGCAGAATGACATAGCCATGAGAAGCAGAAGTCCACCAGCCAGTGACCTTTGGAGATGAAGAAGGAAAGCGCCTCCCTGGGAGCTTCATGAAACAGGAAGCCAGGAGAAGAAGCTAGCAGAGGATGCCATGCTCGCCCCTTGCCCTTCCAGATGAGAGAGAAACTCTGACTGTGTTCACCATGTGCCCCTCTCACTTGAGAGAGAAACTCTGAACTTCATAGGCCTTCTTGAATCAAGGTATCTTCTCCTGGATGCCTTAGATTGGACATTTCTATAGACTTGTTTTAACTGGGACATTTTCTCAGCCTTGGAACTGTAAACTAGCATCTGATTAAATTCCCCTATTTAAAAGCCATTCCATTTCTGGTATATTACATTCCAGCAGCTAGCAAACTAGAACAGATTTTGGTCCCAGAAAGTGGGGTGCTGCTGTTGCAGCTTGCAAATACCAACGTGCTGAGACAGCTTTTTAAATGGATAAGGGGAAGATTTTGGAGGCATTGTGAGGGGCTTGATAGAGAAGGCTTAGAATTCTTTGAAGAGACTGTTGGTAGAAATGCAGACTCTAAAGATACCTGTGATGAAGCTCTAGAGAGAAATGAGGCATGTGTTATTGCAAATTGAAAGGAAGGCAAACCTTTTTTTATAATAGCAGATAATCTGGCAAAATTGACTAGTGGCTTTGGCTGGAAGGCTGATTTTGAAAGCCATGCACTTTAATATTCAGCAAAAGAGATTTCCAAATTAAATGTCAAAAGTGCAGCATGGTTTCTCCTCACAGCTTACAGTGAAATGTGACAGGAAAAATATAAGCTGAGAACTGAGCTTTTGGGTACAAAGAAACAAGAAGTTGATGTTCTGGAGAATTCTGGGTTTCCTGGAAGGGAGATCCCAGAGAATAATACCCCACATGAGGACTTGACCAAATGTGGAACCAGTGAGCCATTTCAGAGAAAGCCAGGATTGAACATGGAGTTATCCAGGAAGGATTTGTGGAAACTCCTATGTCTGATGGGCATGATCCAATGCTACTGCATAGAAAGCTGATGAAACAGAGCCCCTGCCAGTCTAGACTGGGGGGTTCAGAGAAGGGACACAATGAAGAAAAAATAACTTCAAAGGAAAAACCATGGAAGCTGAGGTCTGAAGTCAAGAAGCCTAGGTCCAGGAAAGCCAACCCACCCAAGTCTGTGAAGAGAGTGAGTTTGCCCCGAAGGCAGAGGATGGCCCTTCCACCTCTTTGCAGTGGAAGAGTGATGCCACCTAAGGCCTCGGAGAGGGTGAAGCACATTCCTTGGGGTTTGGGGAAAGCCTGGCTACCACCACGTGGTGGGGTTGAGCATGTGTCCTGGAGATGGAGAGAGCCTGGTTGAGGCCTCAATGCTAGGAGGGGGTGGAGCTGAGGAAAAGGTGGTCTCCTCAATGCCCCCCAAGTTTGTGTTCAGAGAGAGGCAGGCCTCTGCACAGGCCTTTGGAAAGAGTGGGACTGCTGCTTTCTTCAGCCCCAAAGATAAATGATTTTCAGACTTTGAAATCTAATGGACTTTTCCCTGTGGGTTTTCAAAACTGCATGGGTCTGGTGACTCTGTGTTCCTTCCTCCATATGGAAATGTGTATATTTATCCCATGACTGTTCCTCCTTTGCATGTTGGCAGCAAATAACTTGTCATGAGTTTTTGAAGGTCCAAAGTCAGAGGATAATGTTTTCTTAGAAAGATCATGCCCATAACTAACTTTGATAGGAGTTTGTACTGCTTCTAATTTTATGTTTCATGTGTATTGCTACGGAAATGGTTTAAGGTTCTCTGATATTGTGATGGAATTATGTATTTTGTATATGGGAAAAACATGTCTTTTATAGGATCCCAAGGGTGGAATGTGCTGGTTTGAAAAGATGTATGTCCCCTAGAAAAGCCATGTTTTAATCTAAATCCCATTTCATAAAAGGAGAATAGTCCCTACTCAATACTGTACATTTGAAACTGTAATCAGACCATCTCTCTGGAGATGTGACTTAATCAAGAGTGGTTGTTAAGCTGGATTATGTGATGACATGTCTCCACCCATTTGGATGGGTCTTAATAAGTTTCTGGAGTCCTATAAAAGAGGAAACATTTTGGAGACTGAGAGATTCAGAGAGAGCAGAGCAGAACGACATAGCCACGAGAAGCAGAGTCCACCAGCCAGTGACCTTTGGAGATGAAGAAGGAAAATGCCTCCCAGGGAGCTTCATGAAACAGGATGCCAGGAAAAGAAGATAGCAGATGATGCCATGTTTACCACATGCCCTTCCAGATGAGTGAGAAACTCTGACTGTGTTCGCCATGTGCTTTCTCACTTGAGAGAGAAACCCTGAACTTCATCGGCCTTCTTGAACCGAGGTATCCTTCCCTGAATGCCTTAGATTGGACATTTCTATAAACTTGTTTTAATTGAGACATTTTCTCAGACTTGGAACTATAAACTAGCATCTGATTAAATTCCCCTATTCAAAAGCCATTCCATTTCTGGTATATTGCATTCCGGCAGCTAGCAAACTAGAACACATAGCCTTAGAGAAATGAACACTATATACTAGTCTTTTTAAATGTCTAGCATATGCATTGGAGTCATACAATCCATCCTAACACTTGTCACTCTTTTTCTGTTTATAAGCTCTTCTTCAGACCTTGGTTCAACACTTTCATTGGAAATATAAAAATTATAGCTTTCTTAAACCTTCTACTCAAGAGGAAAAAACAAATTCAGTACCCAGGTGTATTTTCACTGAATATATTCCATGGCTGTGTTCTAAAACAACACCTTATACATTTTCCTCATGGAAATAATCTAGGGAATCAATGTAGGTAAAGAAGTGTCATTTTTTTCAGACTGACAGATTTACCCTAGAGCTAGTCTGATATCATTCTGCCACTGATTTTTCTAAGTTTATAAAAATCTATCTGTCTGAGGCTTTATCACTCATTGCTAAACGCATATGTTACTAAACATTCTATTAAAGAAACAATGTCACTAAACAAATTATAGATCAACTAAGCACAGACAGGCAACAAGTCCTCTAGAGGAGATGTTAATTTCCCTACTTCAGTGGATAAACTAGAATCTGGAAATGCAGGCATTGTTTGTTTTGCTTGTTTTATTTTATAAGTGTTTACATACAAGGACATTATTCTCAATCATTAAATTTGCAAATAGAAATTCAACTTCAGCTTTAGTAGGAAAAACAAGGGATTTGAAAAAATTTTCTTCATTCCTTCAATATAATTGTGTTGTACTTTGCTAGAATCAAGGTTATAATAACAAGATGGATGGAAGAAACAATAAAAAGGGAGTTAAGGAAGGGGTGTGATAGAGAAGCATCTGGAGAAAGAGAGGCAAAATTAATACTGATAATATGACTGAGGGACTAAAATAGAATCTTAATATCCACTTTGAGTCATCTGACCTAACCATCATAAAGACTCCTCAGGACTTATTCTACCACCCCCTATCTTTAGGCATATTGAATTTCTGCATGATGTGTTTAGGTTGCAAAAGTAGAAGCATTGATATATTTTGAGACTATTATTTAAATAAAATGACATGCTATTCTGACATTTTATGCTAACTCAGTTGGCTCATTACAACCCCATTTCCCCTACCAAAGTATCAGGAGTGCAACAATAAATGTCATTTTTACATGTTTGTTATTACAAAACATATGCACTATAAATTAAAGGAAATATTCATCAGGAATTTCCTAGTGGTAATATGGACTATGGAAGGAAAACATAAATATCTGACCCAAAGTATGATAAAATAATGATTACAAACAGTTGAACCTGGTTCAATTTGTCATAAAATATCAAGCTATAAATTTAAAAAGAAGTACCTGTAACAGAGAACAATATGGTTGACTATGCTGGTAGCCGAATGGAGGTATAGGAAGGGAGACTGAAAACATTAATGATATTCAGGTAAATATAGATTTAAAGTAACATTTATTATATGAGACAAGGAGAGGTATTTTGGATTAATAAAAGATGTGATCGACCAAGAATATAACTTTCATGAGCTTTAGGTACTTAGACAATGAAACAAAAACTGATGGAATTAGAAAATTTTACAATCATTTTAGGACACTGAAATATCTTTTAGTGTTCAACATATCATCTCCATAAGAATTAAATAAGGCTACAAGGTAATTGCACAGTGCAATTAATAAAAATGATCACTATACTAAGAAAGCATAGGCATTTGCTCTTTAAATATGTCTGAAATACTGATTTAAAAGACTAAAGAATTTGCACCCATGAAGGAAAATATGAAAAACAAACATTAGAAATTGTGTATGTCATATTTTCTGAATATCTTTCAAATGAATTAGAAGTTTAAAATGAAAGAACTCGTTTTTTTGCATTTTGTTTTGTTTTGTTTTTGTTTTTGCATGGACAGGCACCGAGAATCGAACCCTGGTCTCTGGCATGGCAGGTAAGAATTCTGCCACTGAGCCACCTTCACACCGCCCTGCTTTTTTTTTTTTTTTTAACTTTGAAATTTAAAAATCTCACATGTGAAGGAACTTCAATGAAAAGAAAAAGCTGAAACTGAACTAATAAACTTTAGAAATAAAAAGTGAAAAAATATTATAGCTCAAATTTTTGGATGTGGTTAAATAGTATTCATAGTTAGATTTTAAAACCATAAATACAATCAGGAATATAGTTAATTTTGATAATTAGAATAATAATTCATCTCAAGATTTTCAAAAGGCATAAGAAATTGAAAGTAAAAAGGGAGGAATTATTAATTATAAAGTAAAGAATGAATAAACTGAATAAAAAGTGTTCCATAACAAAAAACTTTAAAATACTTTTCTTATAAGAAGATTAACTTGGATGTGATTTTGAAAGACTGATTCAGAGAGACAGAAAACACCAATGAATATTTTTTAAAAATACCAAAATTATTTAAAAAGAAAGAAAAAATCTGGAATAATTTTAGCCTTTATATTTTATATTCTTCAATGTTTTTTAGTTGTTATGATTTCATTGATTTGTTTCTACATTATGCACTTGAAGGGTATCTCCTTTGTTCTATTAATAAACAAGCATGCATGCTTTAAAATGCCAAGATGTAATGCAATATGTAGAATTGTTTGTATTTTCATTTTCATACAATTCAAGGGTCAATGGTTTGCAGCCAGGTTTTAAATCTTTATTTATTTAAACTTCACAGAGTAGAGAGAATTTATGGATTTATTAAGAGTCTGAACTTCAAATCCATTTTTAAAATGTTATCCAAATAAAGTAAAATGAAAGCATAAAATCAGGTGGGAAATATGACTATTTGTATTGTGGTATAGTTCACTCTCTCCATTACGTGATTGTGTGTACAACTGACCAAAGGCATTTTTTGTACTCCATTTCTCCCTCATTTCAATGGACATTTTGAGACTTTATTTACTTCACAGTATTAGGGAAATACTCATGCGTGTCTAGAAAAATGAAATGTGATGCAGTATCCCAGAACAGATAATTTCATTATATCAAGTTCAGCTTTATTTTAGAAAGGACAAGACATTTGTAGGAGAACATGTAAAAGTAATGGAGATAAGTGTTTTTTTTAAAAAAAATCTCTTACCAAGAATTTCCACTTACAACTACAGAAAGACAAGCAAAATAGAGGGATTTCCAGACCGTGATTTGGCTTCTCTACATTTCACAAGATATCTTTCCCTTTGCATGTTTAGAGATATTGATTAGAACATATTCTTTAATTTATAACAAAGGATATATTTAATCCTCCCTCACACTCCCGGACACTGGAGTGTGAGGGAGAAAATCTGGAACATAAACTTGGCTTTGCAATATCTCGGTTTTCATTTATTATTTATTTAATCCCTTTAGACCTCAATTCTCCATGTAAGTAAACTAGAGTGTTAGGAAAAATTACTTCTAGGATTGTTGTCAATTTTAAATCTCTAAAGTTAATGCTTTGGCAAGCAACAATACTGATTTTTTAGTTTTTTCAATGGTTTCCTTTATCAGACTTTAGGAGTAATTTTTATTTTGATTTATTTTCAACTTACAGATAAGTTTCAAGAATAGTACAGGAAGCCGCTAAATTTCTGTATATCATTTATTCAGATTCATCATTATTTACACTTTGTAGCCAGTTATTTATATTTTGCCCCATTTAATCTCTATTTCTGAGAAGTATAGGTGTGTGTGTGTACATATATGCTATGTGTATACATATATATATATATATATACTTTCCCCCCTAGAAACAGTTTTAAGTAATCAAAGACTCTGGTCTTCTAACAAAACAAAGACATACTAATACAAAATTATAAGATAGTTACCAAGCCACAAAATTTAACCTTGATATATATTATCTAATGCACAGTACATGTTTAAATTTCAGCAGTTGTCACAATGTGCTTTATTTTTTCCCTAGACCCAAACAGGATCCAATCCAGATTCACACAGTGCTTTTAGTTGTCACGTCTTTAATTTCCTTTGCTCTGGGAAGAGTGTTTAAGTCTTTCTTTGTGTTTCTTACTTAAATGTCTAGGACTGGTTACTTTAAAGAATGTACCTCCTTTTGTTTTTGGATTGGTGGTTGTTGAATTGATGCCCTAGTATATATCAGGAGGCACATACTTTTGGTTGGCCTCAAAATTGGTGTGATTTCCTCTGATGGCTTGAGTATGGTGATATTCTGAAAGTTTCTGATAATTAAAAAATTAATAATTTTCTGTTGTAATTAAAGTGCTGTATGTGGGAAGAGACTTATAAGGCTTTGTAAATATTATTTTCCTCATTATCTTTTAGCATCAGTTGATAATTTTCTAATTCTATCTGTCCTATATTTATTCACTTCCTTCATACTTAATTTAATTCATTAACTTATTTATTCATTCATTTATTTATGTCAATATGGACAACGATATGAATATGTTTTGTTCAAATAATATATTTGAATAATGTTATATATAATATATATGAATAATACATATTATATTATATAATTATCATTTAATTTTGATGCTGAATATGTTCCATTTTTGGCCAATGATTCACCCTTTAAATTGGCATCTGTATCACTTTGACATGTTTCTATCATACTTTATTTCCTTACTTCCTGACAACAAGATATTCTAAGTTTATCTTGTATAGTCTCTGAAAAAGCTTTAGGATAAAAAATTCCTCAAAGAAACTTGGTTTCTTTCTCTGTTAAACAATGATATTTAGAAGACAACTTAAGGGTCCCATTGTATCAAGCCATTGTCAGTGGATAGAGCAAGGATGACATCATGCCAGCACCTCAAATTCCAATCCAACAACATAAAATATTATGCTTCCTTCTTTCCGTATTTTCATATCTGATACTACTTATTTGAAATTGAGAAACATTGCTCCTGTTATTCTCAGTGTTTTTAATCATTCCCTCAAAGAAATATTTTCAGGGTCATTCCCACACTTCTCTTTATGAATGCTTTTCATTGCCTTTGTCTTTTTCTATCATGTTGTAGTTGTCTTCTATATATTCTAGATAGAAATCACTTACCAGATTTGTGGTTTGCAGATATGCAAACCACAATCCGTGACTTACCAGTCATTTTTCAGCAGTGCATTGATGAGAATGTGGTTTTAATTTTGACAAAATCTACTTTATTTTTATGGGTTTTGCTTTCCATATTCTAAGAAATATTTGCTTATCCCCAGATCTTGAAGACATTTTATAAAGTTTGTTCAAAAACCTTTATTGTTTTAGGGATAAAATCAAACATAAATGAATTATTGTATTTGGTGTGAGCTAGAGGTTAAAGTTCATTTTTTACATGGATATACAATTTCCCAGCACTTTTTTGTTAAATTTAAAAATTTAATATTTGTTAATTTTTAATTTAATGACCACGTGTTAATTGTTAAATTCCTTTCCCTACTGATTTTCTTTTGCTCTTTAGTCAAAAACATATGATTACAAAAGAATGTGTCTATTTATAGATTTCTAATTTCTTCCACTGTATTTTAGATTATTTTTATACAGATTCCATACTGCCTAGATTTCTATGGGTTTATTAAGAGTGGCTCAAAGTTAAATTGTGCAAATCTTGCAATTTTGTTCTCCTTATTCAAGAGAACTTTGCAACTACATTTTTTTTTGCATCTACATTTTCAAGTGTATTTTTCAGTTTAAATTTTTAAAACACTAGAATTATGACAGGATTGTTTTGAATGTGTAGATCAACTTGCTAATTCATATCTAAATATTGAATGTTCAAATTCTTAAATTTCATACAATTTTCCATTAATAAAATATATTTAATCTACTTCTTAAGCAATTAAGCATATTTATAACATCTGACTTAATATTCTTTCTTATGAAGTTCAACATCTTTGTATCAGTATTGGGATCTCTTAACCATTTTCCCCATGGTATGAGTTTCATTATACAATTTCTCACATTTTGTAATCTTTGACTATATACTGGGCATTGTGATATTGAGTCTCCTTAAAGGTGTGTTGTTATTTTGCTCATGGACAGTTAAGTTACTTGTATTAGTTAGGGTTCTCTAGAGAAACAGAATCAATGGGGAACACTCACAAATATAAATTTATGAAAGTGTCTCATGTGACCATGGGAATGCAGAGTACCAAATTTGCAGGGCAGGCTGTGAAGCTGACGATTCTGATGGAGGGTCTGGATGAACTCCACAGGATAGGCTTGCCAGCCAAAACAGGAAGAGAGCCTGTCTCTTCTGAATCCTCCTTAAAAGGTTTCCAGTGATTAGATTAAACATCACCCATTTGAAGACAATCCCCTTTAGCTGATTACAAATGGAGTCAGCTGTGGATGCAGCTGACATGGTCATGACTTAATTCTATGAAAATTCCTCATTGCAACAGACAAGCCAGCACTTGCCCAACCAGACGAACAGGTACTACCACTTGGCCAAGTTGACACATGAACCTGACCGTGATAGCCCACCCCTTGTCAATTTGGAAGCTATACATACCACCTTAAACCATACCTAAATTGTAAATGAAAACAATAAAACACATTTTTTTTTCTTTCACCTAACAATAATCAACTGTCCTGCATATAACTAGAAAACACATTAAATATCTCCAGAATAGGATGCAAATCCTTGGTTAACATTCATTCTAAAACTTGATATCTTACAATTTAAATAGTATAACATGAACAAAACAGCATTACAGTCCTTGTTTCTGTAACTGATCATGTGGTCGAAGTTCATATTTATCACTACCTTCTTCCACTACCCATTCCATGTTCCCTTTACCCTCAGCAAGCACTTCAGCTGGCCATGGTTCTTTGCCTGGTGGGGTGATCCAAACTTTCATTCCTAAAGTTTCAGAGCCATTGCTAATCCTCCCTGGATTGGGTTGTTGCAATTTTCCATTGATTTTAATCACAGGGCACGGTAGTACTAAAAGATACCCTAGGGGATCTCTTATTACAAGAAAACCTCTTCTTTACCTCCATTATGTATTTGCAGTGCTACTTCCCCTGATAGTCAGGATCAATCACCCCAGACAAAAATGTAATCCCCTTCTCGGCTTGTTGACTCAGTGGTATAAGTAGGCCAAAGTGACCAGATGGCAGTCTTAGATTCCAGTTCCATGGAATCGTTGTTGTTTCTTCTGGTGGAAGCTCTCCCCATTTTGAAACTAAAACTTGTAGACCAGCAGAGCTCAGGATCACAGGGACAGGAAGAAAAATTTTCCTAGTGAATCACCATTGGTAGTGTTACCACTCTCATTTCCACACCTTGGTTGCTGGACCCATGGATCCTGGCTATGGGAGAAACAGCAGCATACAGTGGACACTGATTCAGAGCATATACAGCTTCCTGGAGATCATTACCTCAGCCTTTCCAGGTATTGTCACCTAGTTGGTACTGTAATTGAGTTTTCAAAAGGCCATTCCACCGTTCTATCAATCCAGCTGCCTCTGGATAATGGGAAACGTGGTAAGACCAGAGAATTCCATGAGAATGTGCCCATTCCCATACTTCATTTGCTGTGAAATGTGTTCCTTAATCAGAAGAAATACTATGTGGAATACTATGACGATGCATAAGGCTTTCTGTAAGCCCATGAATGATAGTTTTGGCAGAAGCATTGCGTGCAGGGAAAGCAAATCCATATCCAGAGTATGTGTCTATTCCAGTTAGAACAAATAGCTGCCCCTCCATGAAGGGAGTGATCCAATGTAATCAACCTGCCACCATGTAGCTGGCTGGTCACATTGGGAAATGGTGTGATATCAGGGACTGAGTGTGGGTCTCTGCTGCCAGCAGATTGGGCACTCAGCAATAGCTGTAGCCAAATCAGCCTTGGTGAGAGGAAGTCCATGTTGCTGAGCCCATGCATAACCTGCATCCCTACCACCACACCCACTTTGTTCGTGAGCCCATTGGGCAATGACAGGAGTTGCTGGGTAAAGAAGCTAACTGGTATCCACAGAATGGGTCACCCTATCCACTTGATTATTAAAACTTTCCTCTGCTGAAGTCACTCTATGGGGTACATTCACATGGGGAACAAACATGTTCATGTTTTTAGCCCACTCAGAAAGGTCTACCCACATATTTCTTCCCCAGACCTCTTTGTCACCAATTTTCCAATTATGGTCTTTCCAAGTCCCTGACCATCTAGCCAAACCATTGGCAACAGCCCATGAGTCAGTATAAAAATTCACATCTGGTCAGTTTTCCTTCCAAGCAAAATGAAAAACCAGCTGCACTGCCCAAAGTTCTGCCCATTGGGGGAATTTCCCCTCACCACTGTCCTTCAAGGACATCCCAGAAAGGGATTGTATTGTTTCAGCTGTCCACTTTCAGGTGGTACCTGCATATCGTGCTGAACCACTTGCAAACCAGGCCCAAGTATTCTTTTTCTCAGTCAATTCACTGTAAGGAACTCCCCAAGAGACCATAGCTCTGTTCTGGGAAAGAGAAGGTAGTGTGGTAGGAATGGAGACCGTGGGCATTTGGGCTACTTCTTCATGTAACTTACTTGTACCTTCAGGAGCTGCTCTGGCTCTATCTCATATATACCATTTCCATTATACAATAGAGTGCTGCTGCGCATGCCCACCCTTATGGCTTGGTGGGTCAGACAACACCCAGCTCTTGATAGGCAACTCAGGTCTCATGGTAACTTGGTGGTCAGTGGTTAAGTGTTCAGTCTCTACGAAGGCCCAGTAGCAGGCCCAAAACTGCTTCTCAATAAGAGAGTAGTTACCTGCAGCAGATGGTAAGGCTTTGCTCCAAAATCCTAAGGGTCTGCACTGTGATTCTCCTATAGGGACCTGCCAAAGGCTCCAGACAACATCTCTACTTGCCACTGACACTTACAGCATCACTGGATCTGCTGGATCATGTGGCCCAAGTGGCAGAGCAGCTTTTACAGCAGCCTGGTCCTGTCACAGAGCCTCCTCTTGTTCAGGTTTCCACTCAAAATTAGAAGCTTTTCTGGTCACTTGATAAATGGGCTGGAGTAGCACACCCAAGTGAGGAATATGTTGTCACCAAAATCCAAACAGACCAACTAGGTTCCATGCCTCTTTTATGGTCATAGGAGGGGTCAGATGCAGCAACTTGTCCTTCACCTTAGAAGGGATATCTCGACATGCCCCACACAACTGGACAGCTAGCAATTTCACTGAGGTGGAAGGTCCCTGTATTTTTGTTGGATTTATCTCCCATCCTCTGACACAAATGCCTTACCAGTAAGTCTAGAGTAGTTGCTACTTCTTGCTCACTAGGTCCAATCAGCATGATATCATCAATATAATGGACTAGTGTGACGTCTTGTGGAAGGGAGAAATGATCAAGGTCTCTACAGACAAGATTATAACATAGGGCATGAGAGTTGATATACCCCTGAGGTAAGACAGTGAAAGTATATTGTTGACCTTGCCAGCTGAAGGTGAACTGTTTCTGGTGGTCCTTACTAATAGCTATTGGGAAAAAAAAAAAACATTTGCCAGATTAATAGGCACACCAGGTACCAGGGAATGTACTGATTTGCTCAAGCAATGATACCACATCTGCAACAGCAGCTGCAATTGGGGTTACCACCTGGTTGAGCTTACAATAAACCATTCCAATCATCCTCCAAGACCCACCTGTCTTCTGCATATGTCAAATAGGAGAGTTGAATGGGGATGAGGTGGGAATCACCACCCCTGTATCCTTCAAGTCCTTAAGAGTGACAGTAATCTCTGCAATCTCTCCAGGAATCCAGTATTGCTTTTGATTTACTATTTTGCTCAGTAGGGGCAGCTCTAATGGCTTCTAGTTGGCCTTTCCCACCATAATGGCCTTCAGTACATGATTTAGAGAGCCAATGTGGGGATTCTGCCAGTTGTTCAGTATGTCTATACCAATTATACTTTCTGGAACTGGGGAAATAACTACAGAATGGGTCCGGGGACCCACTGGACCCACTGTGAGATGGACCTGAGTTAAAACTCCATTGGTCACCTGGCCTCCATAAACCCCCACTCTGACTGGTGGACCAGAGTGACGTTTTGGGTCCCCTGGAATTAATGTCCCTTCTGAACCAGTATCTAATAATCTCCAAAATATATGATTATTTCCTTTTCCCCAGTGCACAGCTACCCTGTTAAAAGGCCATTGACTCCTTGGGGAAGGCTTGGAGTAAGATTAACAGTATCAATTTGCGGCAGTGTAACAGGGTTCTCCCCAAAAGGGACCTGGCCTCCCCTTCATTCAAGGGGCTCTGGGTCTGTAAACTGTCTCAAGTCTTGAAATTGATTAAGGAGCCATGTCTTTGTGTTTTTGTAATTCAGGTTAGACTTCTGTTCACTTGGCCTAGAACTCTTATGTTTATACAGCTCAAACATGAATTTAGTAAATTTCCCTTCTATTGTATTTATAGGTGCCCTATGCTTTACTTGCCAATGCCACAAACCTCAGTGAGTCATATAATTTTGACTCCTGCTTTGAGTTTGCTGTCTATTATAATTGCCACATCTACCTTGTCTTTGGTGATTAAGCGCTGCTGCCTGGCTTCTGCCAACTTGGGATCCCATCATCCCCATTGTGTGTAAGCATTCTAGCTCAGTGACAGCAGTTCCTACAGTAATATCAGATCTACAAAGAAGTGAAACCACAGAGCTCTTCAGGGATGATGATGCTAGCTTCACAAGTTTATTTTCACTGTTCTGGTAAAAGGTGCATCCTCCGAACATTCCTGGGGTGTAAGAGCAAGCTTTGCATGATAAATCTACTCTAACATTCCAATCTCTCTAAGCCTCTGGATCCCCTTATCTACATTATACCAGGGAAGCTCTGGCATTTCTACCTGAGGTAATGTTGGCCACCTTTTGATCCATGTTTCAACCAACCATCCAAATAAACTGTTAATACCTTTTCTAACCCCTCAAGCAATAACATTGAATGCAGAATCTCTGCTTAGTGGGCCTGTATCAATAAATTCAGCCTGATCCAGCCTTATATTCCTCCTACCATTATCCCACACCCTTAAAATCCATTGCCACATATATTCTTCTGATTTCTGTGTATATAAATTGGAAAACTCACACAGCTCTTTTGGAGTATAACATACCTGCTCATGTGTGATACTTTGTACCTCACTTTTAGGGGCCTGTTGGGACTTTAGTCTAGTTATAGGCCTGGAAGAAATGAGGGGTGGTGGGGATGGGTCATGAAAAGAATTAGAAATATCTTTGAAGCCATTTGCTTAAGGGTCTTCATTTGCAGTTTCATCTGGTGAAATAGGATTAATAAATCTAGGGCTAATCCCTTCAGGAGGAGGTTGGGGACCCACTCCTCAAGGCAGGCTGGAGGTGGGGCAGTTATATCCTCAGGGCAAACTATTACAGGGTTATGTAGAGAAGATTCAGCATGACCTAGGATTTCAACCTCACCCCCTACATCATTATCAATCCATATGTCACCATCCCATTTTTCAGGGTCCCACTCCTTTCCAATCAATGCCCTCACTTTAACAGCAGACACCATGCAACATTGAGATTTCAGTTTACATTATAAAGTTGCCACTGTAACAATAAGATTCTGAGTCTGATTTTCAGAGATCTCAAGTCTATGGCTACAGGAAATAAGATTTTCCTTCAGGATACTCATAGAAACTTCTACATCTGTCAGACAGTGCTTAAGCTTCTCGTTTGAAGTCTTAAGCCCATCCCTTTCACTCCTTAATGTAGCCATTGTATCTAACAACAATCAGCCAACATCTCTAAACCTATTATTTTCACAAAACTCTGTAAAGATGTCAAAAACATTATCCCCCAGAGCCTGGCTTCATACAAGTGAAGCATTAGGAGAATTGAATGGTGATATTTTGTCTCTCTCTTTTGCCAACACTCCCATGGATTATGTCATTCTGATTATGGGAATCAGAGTCTTTAGTGCCTTTGAGTCCAGTCAGAGCAAACAACCATTCATAAAAACCCATTTTTAAGACTCTGTTTCTTAAGAAACACTCCTAATACCAAAAGATGGATTAGTTAGGGTTATCTAGAGAAACAGAATCAACAGGGAACACTCACAAATATAAATTTATAAAAGTGTCTCACATGACCGTGGGAATGCAGAGTCCAAAATCCACAGGGCAGGCTGTGAAGTCGACAATTCCAATGGAGCGTCTGGATGAACTCCACAGGTGAGACTCGCCAGCTGAAGCAGAAGGAGAGACTGTCTCTTCTGAATCCTCCTTAGAAGGCTTCCAGTGATTAGATTAAACATCACCCATTGCAGAACATGCTCCCCTTTGGCTGATTACAAATGGAATCAACTGTGGATGTAGCTGACATGGTCATGATTTAATTCTATGAAATGTCCTCATCACAACAGACAAGCCAGCACTTGCCCAATCAGACAAACAGGTACCACCAATTGGCCAAGTTGACACATGAACCTGACCATGACATTACTCATAAATCAGATTCATCATTACAAAAATTCCTGCTTTTAAGGTTTCTAAAGGCAGAACTAAATTAGACCATAATTTGAGGTTAGACCAGTCTTTCTTACATTTTATGACTTTCTAGCATGTCAACTGATTACCTAAGATGCACATGAATTTCCTTTATTCTATCTATTTATAACTCCTATGTCTTTCAGGATTATATGAACTTTAGTGTTTTCATTCAACAAAGATCGCCGGTAGCTGTTTCTTGCCAGATCTTCCGGAATCTTAACTTGTGCAGTATAGCTCAGTATTTGGCCCACATTCCATATTCTGCTGCACCTTCTGTATTAGTTAGGTTCCTCTAAAGAAACAGAACTAACAGGAGAGATCTGTAAATATGGGATTTATAAGGCTCTCTCACTTAACTATGGGAATGGAAGACTTCAAAATCCGCAGGGCAGTCTGCGAAGCTGACAGCTTGGATGAAGGGTCTGGGTGAACTCCATAGGAGAGGGTCACTGGCTGAGGCATGAAAAAGACTCTCTTCTTCCTTAGAAGTCTTCAACTGATTGGATGATCTCAGTGGAGGGAGACATACCTTAGTTGATCGCAGATGTAATTAGCCACAGATGCAATCAACTGACTGATGATTTAATATACCAATATTCTGGTTTATCGACCAGCCATAAAATATCCTTGCAGCAATAGTCAGGCCAGTGCTTACCTGACCAGACAATTGGGCATCATCATTTGGCCAGTTTGAGACCAGAACCTAACCATCACACCTGCCCATGACAATTTTTTAATTTACTTGGATTCAATCTCTTCTATCTCATTCTGATTGTGCTCTTAGGCAGAAAGACAGGATTATCCTCGGGTTCAGATTTCATGTTTTGTTTCTAACAAAGATGACAGCCCCGTGCTAATGGATGTTCAACAACTGAAAACAATTACACGTATTTTATCCAGTATCCCAATTTATTGGGCAAGGAATAATCCCACACCAATAAATATATTATGGTCAGGAAAATAATTATGCTATCTCACTTATCCAACACTTATTTCTCATACTTATTATTAAAAATTAGGCTAGTAAAAGATAAAATAAAAATATAATGTAATATGAGAAAAATTTTATTTTGGTACAAGGCATCAGCAACTATATGGAAATCACACCACTACATCTTTTAATATAAATGAGAATATATTCTCTTAAAGAAACAGCAAATATTAAAGCAAGTCCATCTGAAAGGTCTTTCCAATATTACTTGTCTCATGACTTCACTGTCATTTGTTCTCAAGTGTAGGGCAAGTTGCTAAATGGTGCATTGTGGGAACATAGGCTCAGGCTACAAAAACTTTCATCAAATGACTATTTTATTAGTTATACAGCACAAAGTATCCAAAAAAGCAAGGGAAGAGATCGCATCATGGCTGATACCCCAGGGAGATCAAATACTTGGGTCAGGATCAGTGGATGGAGGTTCTACATGCCCAACTTCATGCTAGAGATGAAGGATACTCGTGAAGCTCTGGTGCTGAGTTTTTATCCATGGATGGGAAGGGATCCTATAAATAAACAAAAAGTGTTCACCAAGCAACCTTTGAGCTCTGTCAAACAGCTGGCGCTGGCTGAAAATTAACATCTCCCTTGGTGTGCTCACACTCTCTTGTGAAATGGAAACATATCAAACTTGCCAACAAGCAAGAGGGGGAAAGAACAGGAGTAGGTAAGGGCTGGGAGATGGTTACTGAGTGTTTTTATAACTTCCCATGCACCAAGTGACCACTCTCTCTTTTAGAGGGTTTAGTCTTCATTATTGACTGATTTTTCTTGAAAGCTCTTTATCTGGAAAAAGTGAGATATTTCCATAGAAAATCCAGAGATAGTTATTTATGTTATATTAATTTTTGTACCTCCCAGGTGATACGGTCTTCTTATTTTACCATAGATACCTCTTGCTATGGTTAACTTATTTGTGCCAAAACTAATTTAATAGGTTATTTCTGAAAAGAAAGAATTAGTGTGAAATTACCTTCAGAGTGGGATCATTCCAATATTTTCAACCATGCAAAACAGATGATAAAAAGGCCAATGATAGAAAGAAAATTTGAAGCTTGAAACAGGATTAATATTCTTCTTTCCCTCGGTCTTTGTGATTGATTGCCAACTTCCAACCAAATTCTGACAGGCAGAATAAAAATGTAAATCATTTCTGGCTGTTTATTTTTAAACATCTCAACAAGCAGGGATATGAAAAAAAAATGTTTCCAAGGTCTGGTAATATAAAATCATCATATAAACATTAAAATAATAATACAAGTTGCATCTTCTGTAAGTATAACCTTGAAGTTTAAGAATTTGAAAATGTGCTTTATTGCAAAGAAATGTGCTGCAGTGCAAAGTAGTTTACCATCTCCCAGAGTATCAGAAAAAAATCTTGTAGAATACAACTGAAAATAAAATGATTTAGCTTACAATTGCCCAATCTCTCACATTATATCAGTATTAGTATTAGTTAAGAATAAGGGAAAGTAATTGGGAGCATAACTGACAACAGAGTATTGACTATTTTAATAGATTATGTCTTGTCTTTCTGTCTATGCTTAATAAAAGTTGAACGGGAAGACAACTTACTTTTCAACAGGTTTATTCTCATCCTTCTATTTATCCTTTTCATTTCAGCCAGAAATTACTTTCCCATTTCATCTCCTTTATGCAGAGGAGTTGGAAGGCTTATATAGGAGTACAGCTACAAACAGGCTATTTTCAGTAAGTCTACTGGAAAAATTTTCCCTCTATGCCTTTGTTGGCTTGGAACCTGTCCAAAGCTCCATTTAGTAAAGTATTTAGATGATCCACTTTTATTGGAACAGATTTTTTGGGGTGGACTTAATGTATAAGTGTGTTCAGAAAATTCCAGGGAAATTCAAGGAATTCTCTGCCCTGGATACAATAAAGTTTGTTGATGATTTGTATACAATTTTGTTATAATAAAATGGTAGTTCACAAGCAATATCCTGTTGTCTTGGGTAGGAGAGTTTTGTAATTGGGAGCATCATTCTAGTCCAATTCTGAACTCTGATTTTATGAAAGGCTAAAAGATTCCTCTAAACTTGCAGTTTTGGACATCCTCCCTATGCTGGTTTGAAAGGATTGGGTGCTCTAGAAATGCTGTTTTAATCCTGATCCATTCTGTGGAGGCAGTCATTTATTTTAATCCCTACTCAGCACTGTAGGTTGGAAACTTGGTTAGATTATCTCCACAGAGATGTGACATGCCCAATTGTGGGTATTAACCTTTGAATAGAGGGAGGTATGACTTCTAACATTCCAGATGGGTCAGTTTACTGGAATCCTTTAAAAAGAGGGAACCATGAGAGCCCACACAGCTAGAAATCTTTGGAAATGAAGAAGGAAAACATCCCTGGGGGAGCTGCATGAAACAAGAAGCTTGGAGGGAAAGCTAACAGAGATCACCATGTTCACCATATGCCCTTCCAGTTGAGAAAGAAATCCTGAACACCACTGGCCTTCTTGAACCAAAGTACCTTTCCCTGGATGCCTTAGATTGGGCATTTCTAAAGCCTTGCTTTAATTTGGACATTTTCACAGTCTAGGAACTGTAAGCTTGCAACTTAATAAATTCACCTTTTGAAAGGCCACTTCATTTCCCATATCATACATTCCAGCAGTTAGCAAACTCCTCCCTATTGCATATAGGATTCAAGTCAGGGCTTTAAATTTAAAGAAAATGTCCATAATCTTTTCCTATACAGCATTTTCCTTAATTTTGGCTTTTAACTTTTCCCAGATCTTAGTTTTCCGCAATCCCAGAAATGCTCTATATCATTAGAATATATAGACAGTACATTTGAGAGAAGCAAAAAGATGTGTAGCAAGACCTACTTTTTCTTGCACATAATCATTAGCAGTGACAATAGGGAAGGGGAGTTAAGTCTTTATAAATTACACGAAAAACATTTCTGCAAGTGTTAAAGTAGAATATATTTCAGACTGATTTCATAAAGAGGGAATAAAAATGGAGGAAAGGTTTCAGAACAGGGCAAGTTGAAGACAGAAATAATAAATATTAAAAAAGAAAGACACCACACTGCCACCTCCTGTATGAAGCCTTCTCTAAATTACAGTAAGTGGTTTTCTTTCTGGGTTACCAAAGCACATTGCCTTTTTTTCCTATTTTTCATTAATTTTAGTTGGTTCATGCTATAGTTATCTTGGTGTTTCCCTCCCAATTAGAACATAAAGTGCTCCATACAGGGTCTGTATTATCTTTATGCCTCCTTTCCCATCTCGTATGAAAGAAATCAATACATTTTGTTGAATTGAAAGGAAATGAGTCTAGTTTAAAAATCAAATAAATGATCATGATAATTTATTCTTATGATAAAACAACATGAGAAAACCTTTATTTATTCTTAAAATAATTTATTAAAACTTTTTCATATTATAATAGAAACATTTTTAGCAATAGGAAATTTAGATATTTAAAAAAAAATGTGTAATGACCATCCCTCCTCACCCCTTTTACTATCACTAGGCTTTGGTTTGCATCCTTCCAGATCAGTTACTAGAGAAAGAAAACATATATTTTAGTACTCAGAGACTCCAATAATGACAACTTTTACTACTCTTCAGTAGGGTCACAGGATAAATCTCATTATCAAACATTTCATTTCCACCTCTAAATATTCTTTTGTTTAGAATTTTCCCTTCATGGCAATATGGGAACAACCACTGAGTTCTTTTTACTTTTTCTCATTTGTGCCAATTTTACAACCAATATCCCTTCCTTCTCCCTTTTACCTCTTCTTTTCTTACTTGATTTACTCTAAAGTTAATAGTGAGTCATTTCAAATGTGCATTATGTGTATTTCAGCATCTTTCTATTCATAATTTTCTTTTGAATGACGGCATTATTTGGTACTGTGTCAATGAAACAAAATATTTTCTCCTCTTAATGCAATGATTTTATTTATACTAGCATTATTAAATCAATATAGGTGTTTTGAAAATATTTTATAGAACACTGGTAATACTCTAGTAGTATAAAGTTTATTATTCACATTTGGTAGATGAAAAGTTCAGGGACTTAATAGTAACAATTGTTTTCTTTCAGATTTCTCAACACTATCTGAAAATTCTGAGGTACAACTCCAAGTAACTTCTTATTTTAATTTTCATAGAGATAGTCTCAATGTATGCACCCCTAATAACTAAATTCCATGCTGATCCTGCTCATTCTAAAATATCTCAAAGGCCAGCATTTTTCTATTAAGAATTCCCTCAATTAATTATTCCTAATTTAACAAATGAAAATATTGTTACCCATTATTTCATTCTTGCAAATAATTTCTAGCAGAATTTATGATTTCTCCAATTTTTAATATTACATTTCTAAAACGTGTTCTTAATTCCTTTTCTTCCTTTTACACTCTGGTCTTACTTCAGTAATTAATTTCCACCTTTGTATTGTATATTCAGTCACTCCTTGTCAATAAGAAATTTCTCCAATTCTTATTTTATGTATATAGCCAACATTGTTGTATATATACATGTCCAACATTCAATTTTATTTTCTTCTTAGAGTATTTCTCCTTGCATTCACCACCATACATTAAGCAAAATGTATACTTACTCATTTATCTTTCTTATCACCCACTTTTCTTTTAGCTTATATCAGTATGGTGTCTCCCAGCAATATTTCACTGAATCTACTAAGAAAGCATCAGCAATAATTTTCTATGTATTCAATATTGTTGTCTTTCGATTTCTTATATTACTGAAATTCTACATCTGCCATCAGAGAATTGAATAGTCTCTTCTTGGAAATTCTCTTGCTTGAATGAGTGACACTTGCTTCTTTTTCCCTTTCTAATCAATCCAATCCTTCCCTTACTTCCTTGTTAACTACTATTCTGTTTCCCATGAATTGAGAATATTATTCCTCAAAACTATTTTTTTGTATCAATGCTTTTGTCTTAGTTTTCCAATGCTGCTATAAAAAAAATACCACGCACTGCTTGGTTTAAGCCACAAGAATTTGTTGATTCAGTTTCAGAGACTAGAAATCCAAAATCAAGGCCTGAGGTTTGTTGCATTCTGGTGTCAGTTTGTCACAATCTTTGGGGCTCCTTGACTTTTATCTCTGCCTCTATTCCAAGGTGATATGCTTCATTCCCTGGTTTATTTTGGCTTCTGTCTTCTATTGATTGACTGTGTCTGAATTTCCTTTACCTTGTAAGGACTTATTTCATGGGGATTAAGGCCTACCTTAATTTTATTTGGTCTCATCTAAATAAGATCTTCAAAGATCCTATTCATAAATGAGTTTGCACCTTAACAATAACATTTTAAAGCAATTAAAACCCACCCTAGAGCAGGCCTCGACTTAAATAACTTAATCAAAGGTCCCACCTACAACAGGTCTATACCCACAGGAATGGATTAAAAGTGTGGCCTTTTCTGGGGTACATAACTCCAAACCATCACAGGGTTCCATCTATCAAGAAAAAAATTTTCAGTGATTAACTATAACATAATGTATATTCTAAGATAGACATATGGGCAAAGTGCTGTTGCAGTAAAAGAAAGCAAATGATTCTGAGTCAATGTGAAGTAGGAACACAATCTAATCCAATTATGCTAGTCAAACTATCTCATCAATCACACCATCCCTTTCTTCTATTTAAGAAACATATCCAGTTTATTAATGAAAATAGAGATAATTGATGCACTTTATTTATTGTTCATTAAATGACAGGGCTCTAATAAATGCTCTACAAATAATCTCATTTAATACTCACAATACTCTGTGGATTAGGTATCATCAATTCTCTTCTACAAATGAGGACTTGAGAATTAGAAAAATTAAATCACTGATTCCAGATCTCACAGATTTTAATTATGAAAATTAAAGTAAAAATTAAAATTTGTCTGACTTAAAACCAATGTTCTAATCTAGATTATTAAATAGATTATGATAACACTAAATTACCTCCTTGAGTAATAAAAACTGCCTTTCTAAGTCTCACATATTTTTTATTAAAGATCAAATTGCAGATACATGTCAGAGAAATCTTTTATACTTCAATTTTCAACAAGTGAAATATATTAACCACATATAGCAATTCAAAAATAAGAATGTTCAAATCATTGGTATAAAAATATATTAAAATGTCATCTAAACTGAGTCAAAAAATTAATGGTCTGTGATTGCATTGTTAAGATATTTTTATGATTTAAAAACACCCCATACTGAGATAGAGGCATCTATATAGGATGGTTGTGTTTGATGAAAAAATATTTACAATACTCAAACCTCAAGATATTATTAATGCAAAGGTTTCTCCACTTCATACTTTTAATATTTAAACAGGAGATGTACAATTAACGGAATAAGACATGATATGGAAATTAGAGACTTACATTATTTACATCAAATAATCACTTTTCCAAACATCTAATGGAATAAAATAGCGTCAACTTGAATCAAGGATTTTGGATGAGAATGAAAATTCCCTCTTTTCACTCTGGGCAGGTAAAATTTCCCTGACCATGCCTATAGAAGTGTAGTGAAAGAAACATTACTTAATGAGAGATAATGGTAATTCATTAGGTTTACCAAATAATTGATTGTCTAACTAGAACATGTATTGCTTGATCGGTAGAGAATTTATGATGATTTTGGGACAAATTGACAAAGGTTAACCTGTGAGAAATTAAAATGAGTAACATTACATGATATTGATTTTATGTATAATTACTAATAGATAATATTCAAATGGATAAATGTTATATGAAAACAAATCTGGAAATTATAACATTTCAAAGTTAAACAAAAGACTACTTTTGAACCATGGGAGGATTTTTAACAAAGCATTTAAAGATTAAAATATATTATTTTAGTGTTCCAGAGAAAACCCTTTTATTGCCCTACCCCACAGAATCACCACTGGCAGTTAAATTTTTATCTACCAAATAACTATTGTTTTCTAAATTTGATAGCTCATATGGCATAAGAACAGGTGGACAGACATCATATAAAGTTGATGAAATTCCACTTTAAAGTAATGAGACGACATTCCCCTAAACCAGAGTTTAAAATATTGAAGATAATTAAAATCTGCATTATAACAAGCATTACAGATGTAGAGACTGGTTTGGTTCAAAGCTTTCAAATTAAAGATACAAAATAGACTCAAAGATTTTAAATGAAATTTTTACAGTCATGTGTCATTAATGATAGTTATTCGTACCAGAGCTTAAACTTCCTTATTAGCAGCTTGATTTTTCCTAAGGACCTGATAATTTGAAGGATATGGAAGGCATATTTATAGATATCTGTGACAAAATGTGGAAATTTTCTCCCAATAAAAGGCATTTATAACTTGTGTTATGGTAATTTTACCATAACACAATAAATAGATTGACATATAAAATACAATACTGACTCTATTCAAATGCAATGAATTGTATCTGTTCTTCATCTCTTGTATTGCGCTCAGTGTTAAAACATAGAGTTACTTCTTCAGTGCTATACTCTTGAATTTAATAGGCCTTTTTTCCTATTTAAGATAAGTACCGTAATGTGTGGCTTTGATGATTCCTTCATATTGCATTAGTGATAATAAAAAAAAATTTTAAATGACACTGAATATTCAGCCACGGAAACATTTGATTTGGTAGTTTTTATTTATAGAAATATTATGACATTATTTTTATTGTTATTGTGACATTTTGATGAAAAATGCTGTGTCATGTGGTATGGAAAATGTTTTTTGTACAGTAGATTATATGTGAGATTAGGAATAGTTATGCTTCTGTTTTTTTTCTTTCATTGTGTCGTTTCTACTGAGAGTTTGTACTAGTGATTTTGTGGATATTGGCATAGCTTGCAAAAACAAGTTCTAGCATGTAGAATTTCCCTTTCGACCTTCAGCTTCTTCTCTTAGCCTTGTGATATGCAACCCTTGCTCTGAAATATTCAAGCATGCATGTTGTTATCAAGTTGAGGATACAGTCATCAAAAATATAACAGTTGATAAAGCAGTTATCTGATTGAAGGAGACATTTATTTTCTGTAACAGGTAGTTAAAAAGACATGGTCTTCCTCAAATTCAAATGCCACACTATTTATAGAGATAAATCTTCTGATAAATTCCTTCTTAACATTATCATACTTTATTTCATTATTTAGTATTTTATTTTATTCCCCTATCTGTGCTCCTTTCTTACTTCCGTTTTCTTGGCTGGGAATTTTTGTTTCTTCATATGTCCTAGTAATTGTAAAAACAAACATTTAAAAAGTCCTTGTTCTTTTTATATTTTCACAATTAGAAGGAAGAAGAAAACTAGAAGAAAATTAAAAGATAAGAAATAAAATTAGACATCACATATTTAAATTTCAAATATAACCTTGGTTTCTCATTCCTGGTAAACCATGAACCCATATTGTTAACTGTATTTTAATATCCATATAGTAAACATGTCCATCCTTTAAAAGTCATATATACCTGTTCTAGTTTGCTAGCTGCTGGAATGCAACACACCAAAGACAGATCGGCTTTTAATAAAAGGGGATTTATTTTGTTAATTCTTCAGAGGAAGGGCAGCTAACGTTCAACTGAGATTCTTTCTCACGTGGGAACACACAAGGTGATCTCTGCTGGCCTTCTCTCCAGGCCTCTGAATTCCAACAGTTTTCCCCGGGGTGATTTCTTTCTGCACCTCCAAAGGCCTGGGCTGAGCTGCACATGCTGAGTTGCTCAGGTATGCTGAGCTGCTTGGGCTGTGCTACGTTGAGCTCTCTCATTTAAGCCCCAGCCAATTAAATCAAACATCATTCATTGCAGCAGGCATGCCTCCTAGCCGACTGCAGATGTAATGAGCAACAGGTAAGGTTCATGTACCATTGGCTCATGTCCACAGCAACCGAACTAGGCACCTTCACCTAGCCAAGTTGATACCTGAATCTAACTACCACAGTACCCCAATCTGAGATATGAAATTTCACAATGTCAATTACTGCCATATGAAAATTTCATGATCATTACAAAAAAGAGATCAGGAAATAACTCTTAAGGTGATGGCACCACTTGATGAACTGGCCAGATTTGATTTGATAAGGTAATTGGTATAACCAGTTCTAATGCAGCCTGTCACATGTCCTTGGGACCCACAAATGTACCCTGTGCTCTGGAATAGGTGGGTCAGCATGTCAGGATAAAGCTCAATCCCTTAGTAAACACAGGAACTGTCATTACCTTTCTTTCCTCTATTGTCACAAACATATGAAAATACTCACTGGAAATACTCTAACTCTGGTAGACATGTTTTATGACATCTAGCTCAGACCCTGGTGGTAATCTGTCCCTGGTGGGGATGGGGAGGTTGGGAGTGGAGTTGCTCCACTATGGCAGTACACAAACACAAGAGGGGTGCCACACATAGAAAATCTCCCTATGTCATTGTCAATCAGGGAATAAAATCCACTGGCTATGGGAAACTAATGCCCACTAGTGAAGCTGATCTTCCTCTGTCTTTTCCGTATGTGAGTAAAACATCTTTCCATCAGAGCCTTTGTGAGTCATACTTTTGCTGCAACACCAAAATAACTATGTTTAAACAACTATATTAAAGTTGGTTGACATCTCTTTAGTTATCTCTTTTTCTGTCCAACAATATTTATGGTTTGATTTTTTTTTTCATCAAAAGTAATGCCAAACTTGGGGGTGCAAGCAGTTCAGTGGTAGAATTCTTGCCTGCCATGTGGGAGACCTGGGTTCAATTCCCAGCCCATGAACTTCCCACCCCCCAAAAAATTTTTTTTGGCAACAAATAGTGCTGCAATAATGGGATAGTCCCATGGAAAAAGAATGAAATGTGACCCCTACCATAAAGCATACAAAATAAATTTAATGCCAAACTCAAATAATTGCTCAAAATACACTATTTTTTATTGAAGCTAATAAACATGATGGATTGTACTGACAGTGAATTTATGCAGAACATATTTTTTTTATTTCTACCTTTCCAAAATTGAGGCTTACTTTTTATTTATATTTAATTAATTTTTGTCTTTAAGTTGCAGGTACAGAGAAGAGGTTGCTGATAGAACTTACTAAATTTTGTTGGAGCATCAGAAAAAAATAATTTTAAAAGAAGCTGCTTTTCCTGTACTGTTCATAGTATTAGATTCAGGTGTCAACTTGGTCAGGAGATAGTGCCCAATTTTTCTGTTGCTGTGGACTTAAATTATCGCCACATGCAATTCATCTATGGCTGATTATATCTGCTGTTATCTAATGGGAACGCCTTCCATGATGAATGAGGCTTAAAAGGAGATATTAGAAGAAAGAGAAACTGCTTTGTACAGCCCATGAGAGTTCAGTACACCTCAGAAGAACTCAGCAGCCTAGCACATCTCAGCTCAGAGCTCTGGAAAACCGCCCCAGGAAAACCATTTAAACCCAGAAGCTAGGAGAGAAGTCCAGCAGACATTGCTATGTGTCTTCCCATATTAGTAAATTTGTAACTAAATAAATCCCCTTTATAGAAGCCAATCCATCTCAGTGTATAGCATTCTGGCAGCCTTACCAAGTTAAAACACTGTCTAAAGTCCTTTCATATATTTTTTGTGATACACTTGTATCAGTACAAAGAACTACAATCACCACAACAAAAAACAACTTGAAAACAGTTGGTAATGTAGGGACCTTGCCTATACTTTCAATTTTCCCACCAGACAGGACAGGACTGAACATAATAAATGCGTATGCTCACAAGTCAAATGCCTGCAATTTAGATTGACAATGGGAGAAATAGCAATTCAGAATATAATTGGAAATATGTGTGTATGTGTGCATGAGTGTGTGTGTGTGTGTGTGTGTGTGTGTATATATACAGAGAGAGATTATTAAACATCTATATTACAATTTGAATATTTGAGGCTTTATTAATTTTCCTCAAACTTTAACAAGTTTTCCTATTGCAGACACCAATTTATATATCGTATCTGGCAAAATTCTATAACTCTTATAACAGTTCAAATATGTATTCAGTAATAATCTTGGTTGAATTCCTTCATATCTCTGTCCTATAAATAGTCAGTATTTCTTTTATTGTTCTGTAGCTTTTACTTTAAAATATCAAATGGCACTATAATTATTTATGAGTTTGTTCCTTCCCAAATACTATGCATTATTTCATTCCGCAAATAATGACAGTATTCCCATTATGTATAAGCATGCCTATTATTTGGGGTGGAAAAATAAATATTAGTTAATTACTGATGAAGAAAATAAAAGGATGGTTACAAGATCACATGATATTAGTGCTTGCTGCAAAGTTGTATTTAGGCTCTAAGATATCTGATGTTTAGTCTACTGAGTTTTTCCTTGCATCCAGTAACTAAAATGGTTGGAAATAAAAATTCATTGCAATGGAAGAAAGTGTATTACTCATTGGGTGTCCAGATATACATGACTTTTAAATTACTCTTTCACACGGTGAAATTTCTATTCAGGAAATTTCATTTATATTTACATAACCAGTATCTAATTTTCATGTGCTGCTGATTTCTTTTTTTCCTAAAAATTTTAACACAAACTTGTATCTCATTTTTTAATCTTGTTTATTTTCCATTATCATGACATTCCATTTCTGTGACTTAGCCCTTTCAAATTAATTTTATGTCTCATTAACTTTGAAAATATCAAAGATTTATTTAGACACTATAATAAATATAAATAATGTTATTAAATAACAAAACAACCATTTTACTCACAAAATGACTTTACAAACACAGTGCTATTCTGATAACTCCCTAGAAAAACTTAGATTGCATTTCTTATATACAGTCAGAGAATAACCATTAAACTAGAATATGATAGAATATTTTCTTTCCAGTCTAGTATTTACATACACATATAAGCAAAGTTGCTTTGAGGTTCTTAAAATTTGTAGATTTAAAAAATGCATTAATATAAAACTTTAAACTTCATAGTTCTTTGGTTTAATATTTTCTCTGCTTTTATGCTCTCTGATTTCTCTTTCATTCCCCATTTTTGAACTTCCTACACATATGCTCATACTTTTTGATCCTCTCAAAGAAACTGTCCAGATATTATTTTTTCTTAGCTCACCAATTCATTTTACTCAATATATATATATATATAATTTTGAGTAATTGACAGCAACTGTCATTGAACACAATATATGCTTCCTTTCTACCAAACATGATCCTCTGTCAATCAATTATGGAGTGAGTCCTTCCTCAATTTCTCATGGGAACACAGGATCAGGCACAAACAGACCCAAGAAAATGATTGCTTTATTGCTTACATAGCACAGAGGACTCAAAAGAACAGGGAAAGAGTTGCCATAAATGGCTGTATTAGTCAGGGTTCTCTAGGGAAACAGAACCAACAGAGATATCTGTAAATATGAGATTTTATAAAAATGTCTCACACAACTGTGGGGAGGCATGAGTCCAAATTCTATAGGGCAAGCTACAAACTGGCAACTCTTACGAAGGACTTCAATGAATCCCCAAGGAAAAGCTGGCTGGCAGAAGTGGAGATGAAAATTGTCTCTTCTGATGAATGAAGTTATCACTTCTCCTTTAAAAGTGTTCAATTGATTTTAAACTTCTCTCATCATGGAAGACATGCCCTTTAGTTGATTATAGATGTAATCAGCTATGGATGTATCTGATGATTTAAGTCCATGAAATGTCCTTGCAGTAATAGTTAAGCCACTGCTTGCATGACCAAACAACTGGGAACAATCATCTGGCCAAGTTGACACAGGAGCCTATTTACCACAATGGCCAATCCCCCAAGGAAGTCAGCTTCAGTAACTCTGCATGCTTTGCTTTGCATGAGAGAAGAGGGGCACCTGCACTGCTCCAGTGATGGACGTTTTGTCCATTTCATGGAGAGTTGGGGGGCGCTGCCAAAGAGCAATTGGGGCTGATTAAGACATAACGTCTCTCCACTGCCTGCAATCTATTGCAAACTAGGAGTGTACTGAACACCAGCATGCAAACATGTCAAATAGAAACATAGCAAACACCTGCACACGAAGAAGAGTGGAAACTTAACAAACACCTGCATGCAAACAAGTAAAAGGGTAAAAGGAAGGGGGGTTGACAAGGACTAAAAATGACTGCTAAGTGTGTTCCTGACTTACCCATCCATTTCACTTCATTTTGTAAGCAATTCTACAGGTATTTTATAATATATTTCTTATTTCATAAACAGCCAAAATCATGTAGTCATCTCTATAAAAGAAGGTCTACTTGTCAATATTTTCCTCTCAGATTGTCTTTTTTCTTACATTTTTCCATAGTTACATAATATGTCAAAAGTTTCACCCACATAATATACATCAAGAAATCAATTCATCAAGATGAAAACGCAAGATGAAACCAAGGTATTTCACCTGTGTAATATGCAAAATTTGCATCACATATGTCATCTAAAATCTTACTTTAGAGAGCCACACTCTGGGAATTTCACAACTGTGTATCATAAAGATATTGTGAAGATACAGGAAATTTTCAAGGCCTCTGAAATTCTATCTTGGAAGTCTAACAACTAAGCATATGCTGTGTGCCTCTCAGGACCCAGGGACTCCCCAGCTGTGAGCAAATAGAACATTTAGGATTTGGGTTTCAATAACAGCTCCCCTAATTTCACAAGTACAAAAATACATATCAATTCCAAAGAAAACTATTGCACATGGACTTCATTCAGTTTCTGAATCAGAATATCCAGGGTCAACAAATTAACACCAGCAATCACTGGGTTTCAGTAAAAGACGTGCTTTCAGAAGCAAGAAAAATAAAAAAAAATGTTTTGACTCCACCTATTAAGTGATAAAGTGAATTCATATTTAGTATTCATGTTAAAGTAAACATCCTACATTTGATTTCTAGGGGTCAAATAAAAAGAACAATTTGGCTTAATGCTAAACATATCTGAAATTAATCAAATTATAAATACTTCCACTTTTATAAAGACAATTTAAAGGATAAAATTCAGGCCCAAAGCTTCATTCTGGCATTCAGTGTTCATAATAATCCAACCTTTTCTTTACAAGATTATCTGCCATTATTTTCAGCATAAAACCCCAGAGTCAGCAGGCAGAATTCCACATAGCCATTCTAAAACAAGGTTGAAAATTATGGCCCAAAGCCCAGATTTGGCCTGTGTCTATGCACAGCTCTCTACCAAAGAGGTTTTGGGTTTTATTTTTTTTTCCATTTTTACATTTAGGGAGTGCTGGGAAAAAGGACAATATGTGGTAGAGGCCATATGTCATCCACAAAATCTGAAGTATTTACTCTTTGGCTCTTCATAGAACATGCATATATTTATGCCTTATTTTTGTTTGTTTAGGAATCTGTGATTCTCTGCATGTTTCTTCAAGTTATAGCATAGTTTCTCTTTAAGGCCAATCTCTATTCTTGACCTTCAATGATGAATATAGTATTAACTGCATGTATTTGACTCCTATTACACTAGCTGCTAGTACTACAAAATAGCTCTTTACTCTGTCTACCCTTTGAAATATATTAGTCTTGATTCTTCAAATGGATTATAAGATCCTCATGGGCTAGAATTGTGGCCACAACCAATCAACCAGCAAGAATTTCTTCAGTACTTACATATGAGTACTTGCGTACTGCCTTTTATATAATGGCCTTGAAATAACCATAATATATGTGGTTATATATACCATATAATTATATATATTATATGTGCTTGTATATATATATATACAACCTCTACTTTGTTTATTAAGGGGATGAATACATCTTTCTAGTATAAAGGCAACTCAAATGTTAAAAATATCTCAAAAAATGTTAAAAAAAATCTCTCCTTTCCTTGAGAAAGGTATTAAACTTAATGGAATGCTTACACAGAAGATATTAACTCAAAATTTTAAGTTGGTGGATAATTCTTTGCTATTTGTGTTAGAGATAGGACATGATATAGATATTAGAAACAGATAATCTCCATTTCATTTCCAATAGCTTGTATTGTGATAGGTTTATATTTTTGTCTGTTCAAGCCATCTTCTTTATCATATTCTACTGATGTTTATAGTAAACTAAGATTAAACTTGCATTTCATCATAAGTTAAACAAGCAAAAGACTGAAAACACCTTGCTTATATTTGAATATTTGATATCCATAGTTGAGAGACAGTATAACATAGCTATTAAAAGCAAAGATTTTGAAATTAAGCAGCCTAGCCACAAATCCTGGCTCTATTACTTAGTAGCTATTTCTCCTTGGAAAATTATTTAAGCTGTCTGTGCATCAGTTTCCTTATCTGAATGTTGAGGATAACAGTAATACTTACACCACAGGGTGGTTATGAGAGTTAAATAAATTACTATTTGTATAAGCCTTAAAACAGTGTCTGCCATATTATGATTGTGAAAAAGGCAAATTAACCATGAGCTATAATGCACACACCCAAAATTAAGATTTATTTATTTTTTATTGGAGACCACACATCCCCCAAAAGAAAGGAAAAAATCACCCATTTAGAAAAGCAAGAGATTGGTAAAATTGTACCATTATGACTTCTACCTTATTAGTTTTTTATTTTTGTTTTTTAACATATAAAGTAAACATGTCCCGTAATATTACTCTCCCAAGAGGAATTATTTATACTTCTTTGGGACTTGAGTAATAATGGGGAAAGATTGGCAGTGATTAAGAAGATGTCTATTCATTAAGGTTATTTATTATCCTAAATATCCAAATAAACATACTCCTATACTCTATATGTGCTGTTAATGATATTCTACAAACAAGAACTAATTGAATAAATTTTAGAAACAGATTAATTTATCTTGAATTGTTTTCTTTCTAAATATTGAGAAATAGCAACTATGCAGTGCACGAATAAGCATTGATTTAGGAACCAGAAGATCTGAATTATAAGTTGAATATGCAAAGGAAGAGTTTTGCATTCAAAGGCAGTCCACTATTTCTTCATCCATGAACTGGGCCACTATTTCTTCATCCACGAGAGGAGAGTCTAACAGGAATGCCATATGTATCATTAGGATTCTCTGGAGAAAGAGAATCAGTAGAAATATTCATAAATATAAAATTTATAAACTGTCTCATGTAATTGGGAGAACTCAGAGTCCAAACTCTGTAGGGTAGGCTGTGAAGCTGATGATTCTGATGGAGGGTCTGGATGAACTCCATAGGAGATGCTCACCAGCCAAAGCAGGAAGAGAGCCTGTCTCTTCTGAATCCTCCTTAAAAGGCTTACAGTGATTATATTAAGCATCACCACTGCAGAAGACACTTCCCTTGGCTGATTACAAATGGAATCAGCTGTGGATGCAGCTGACATGATCATGATTTAATTCTATGAAATGTCTTCATAGCAACAGATAGGCTAGCACTTGCCCAACTAGACAAACAGGTCCCACCATTTGGCCAAGTTGACACATGAACCTGACCATGACTACTGCACCCCTTGTCTACTTGGCAGCTATACACATCACCTTAAACTGTACCTACTTTCTAAATAAAAAAAAATAAAACCCATTTTTTCTTTCACCTAACAATGCTCAACTGTCCTACATATAACCGGAAGTACATTAAATCTCTCCAGAATACAGTGGAAGTCCTTGGGTAATATTCATTATTAAACTTGATATCTTACAACTTAAATAGAATAACATGAACAAAACAGCATTCCAGTCCTTGTTTCTGTAACTGATCATGTGGTTGAATTTCATACTAGCACTACCTTCTTCCACTGCCCATTCCATGTTTCCTTTACCCTCAGCAAGCACTTCAGTTGGCCGTGGTTCTTTGCCCGGAGGGGTGACTCAAACCTTCATTCCTGAAGTTTCAGAGCCATTGGTAGTCCTGCCTCAATTGGATTATTGCAATTTTCCATTGATTATAATCACAGGGTATGGTTGTACTGAAAGACACCCTAGGGGATTGCCTCTATTCCAGGAAAACTCTTCCTTACCTCCATTGTGTAGTTGCAGTCCTATTTCCCCTGATATTCAGGGTCAATCACCCCAGTCAATAATATAATCCCCTCCTTGACTTGTTGATCCAGGGGCATGAGTAGCCCAAAGTGACCAGGTGGCAGTCTTAGATTACAGTTCAATGGAATCATTGTTGTTTCTCCTGGTGGAAGCACTCTGCCTTTTGGAACTAAAGCCTATAGACCAGCAGAGCTCATGGTCACAGGGAGGGGAAGCAAATTTTTTCCTAGTGGATCGCTAGGGGTAATAGTGAGTGTACCACTCCCATTTCCACTCCTTGGTTCCTAGACCCATGTATCCTGGCTATGGGAGAAACAGCACCATACAGTGACACTGATTCAGAACATATACAGCTTCCTGGAGAACATTACCCCAACCCTTCAAGGTATTGCCACCTAGTTGATACTATAATTGAGTTTTCAAAAGGCCATTCCACTGTTCTATCAATCCAGCTGTTTCTGAATGATGGGGAACATGGTAAGACCAGAGAATTCCATGAACATGTGCCCATTACTGCACTTCATTTGCTGTGAAATGTGTTCCTTGATCAGAAGCAATGCTGTGTGGAATACCATGATGATGGATAAGTCATTCTGTAAGCCACCAAATGGCAGTTTTGGCAGAAGCATAGTGTGCAGAGAAAACAAACCCATATCCAAAGTATGTGTCTTTTCCAGTTAGAACAAATCACTGCCCCTTCCTTGAAGGGAGTGGCCAATATAATCAACATGCCACCATGTAGCTGGCTGGTCACATTGGGGAATGGTGCCATATCAGGAGCTGTGTGTGGGTCTCTGCTACTGGCAGATTGGGCACTCAGCAGTAGCTGTAGCCAGGTCAGCCTTCATGAGTGGAAGTCCATGTTGCTGAGCCCATGCATAACTTCCATCCCTATCACCATGACCACTTTGTTCATGAGCCCATTGGGCAATGATAGGAGTTGCTGGGGAAAGAGGCTGACTGGTATCTACAGAACGGGTCATCTTATTCACTTGATTATTAAAACCTTCCTGTGCTGAAATCACCCTCTGTTGCACATTCACATGGGATGCAAATATGTTCATGTTTTTAGGCCACTCAGAGAGATCTATCCACATACTTCTTCCTCAGTCCTCTTTGTCACCAATTTTCCAATCAGGCTCCTTCCAATTCCCTGACCATCCAGCCAAACCATTAGCAACAGCCCATGAGTCAGTATACAAACACACCCCTGGTCAGTTCTCCTTTTTTTTTTTTTTTTTTTTTTTTTTTTATTAATTAAAAAAAGAATTAACAAAACAATTAGAAATCATTCCAATCTACATGTACAATCAGTAATTCTTAATAACATCACATAGTTGCATATTCATCATTTCTTAGTACATTTGCATCAATTTAGAAAAAGAAATAAAAAGACAGCAGAATAAGAATTAAAACAATAATAGAAAAAAAAAACAAAAAAAAAACAAAAACAAAAAACCTATACCTCACATGCAGCTTCATTCAGTGTTTTAACATAATTGCATTACAATTGGGTAGTATTGTGCTGTCCATTTCTGAGTTTTTGTATCCAGTCCCGTTGTACAGTCTGTATCCCTTCATCTCCAATTATCCCTTCTCTTTTTTTTCTTTTTTTAATTAACGGAAAAAAAGAAATTAACCCAACATTTAGAGATCATACCATTCTACACATGCAATCATTAATTCTTAACATCATCACATAGATGCATGATCATCATTTCTTAGTACATTTGCATTGGTTTAGAAGAACTAGCAACATAACCAAAAAAGATATAGAATGTTAATATAGAGAAAAAAATAAAAGTAATAATAGTAAAATCAAAACAAAACAAAACAAAAACCTATAGCTCAGATGCAGCTTCATTCAGTGTTTTAACATGATTACTTTACAATTAGGTATTATTGTGCTGTCCATTTTTGAGTTTTTGTATCTAGTCTTGTTGCACAGTCTGTATCCCTTCAGCTTCAATTACCCATTGTCTTACCCTGTTTCTAACTCCTGCTGAACTCTGTTACCAATGACATATTTCAAGTTTATTCTCGAATGTCCGTTCACATCAGTGGGACCATACAGTATTTGTCCTTTAGTTTTTGGCTGGATTCACTCAGCATAATATTCTCTAGGTCCATCCATGTTATTACATGGTTCATAAGTTTATCTTGTCTTAAAGCTGCATAATATTCCATCATATGTATATACCACAGTTTGTTTAGCCACTCTTCTGTTGATGGAGATTTTGGCTGTTTCCATCTCTTTGCAATTGTAAATAATGCTGCTATAAACATTGGTGTGCAAATGTCCGTTTGTGTCTTTGCCCTTAAGTCCTTTGAGTAGATACCTAGCAATGGTATTTCTGGGTCGTATGGCAATTCTATATTCAGCTTTTTGAGGAACCGCCAAACTGCCTTCCACAGTGGTTGCACCCTTTGACATTCCCACCAACAGTGGATAAGTGTGCCTCTTTCTCCGCATCCTCTCCAGCACTTGTCATTTTCTGTTTTGTTGATAATGGCCATTCTGGTGGGTGTGAGATGATATCTCATTGTGGTTTTGATTTGCATTTCTCTAATGGCCAGGGACATTGAGCATCTCTTCATGTGCCTCTTGGCCATCCGTATTTCCTCTTCTGAGAGGTGTCTGTTCAAGTCTTTTTCCCATTTTGTAATTGGGTTGGCTGTCTTTTTGTTGTTGAGATGAACAATCTCTTTATAAATTCTGGATACTAGACCTTTATCTGATATATCATTTCCAAATATTGTCTCCCATTGTGAAGGCTGTCTTTCTACTTTCTTGATGAAGTTCTTTGATGCACAAAAGTGTTTAATTTTGAGGAGTTCCCATTTATTTATTTCCTTCTTCAGTGCTCTTGCTTTAGGTTTAAGGTCCATAAAACCGCCTCCAGTTGTAAGATCCATAAGATATCTCCCAACATTTTCCTCTAACTGTTTTATGGTCTTAGACCTAATGTTTAGATCTTTGATCCATTTTGAGTTAACTTTTGTATAGGGTGTGAGAGATGGGTCTTCTTTCATTCTTTTGCATATGGATATCCAGTTCTCTAGGCACCATTTATTGAAGAGACTGCTCTGTCCCAGGTGAGTTGACTTGACTGCCTTATCAAAGATCAAATGTCCATAGATGAGAGGGTCTATATCTGAGCACTCTATTCGATTCCATTGGTCGATATATCTATCTTTATGCCAATACCATGCTGTTTTGACCACTGTGGCTTCATAATATGCCTTAAAGTCAGGCAGCGCGAGACCTCCAGCTTCGTTTTTTTTCCTCAAGATGTTTTTAGCAATTCGGGGCACCCTGCCCTTCCAGATAAATTTGCTTATTGGTTTTTCCATTTCTGAAAAATAAGTTGTTGGGATTTTGATTGGTATTGCATTGAATCTGTAAATCAATTTAGGTAGGATTGACATCTTAACTATATTTAGTCTTCCAATCCATGAACACGGTATGCCCTTCCATCTATTTAGGTCTTCTGTGATTTCTTTTAGCAGTTTTTTGTAGTTTTCTTTATATAGGTTTTTTTGTCTCTTTAGTTAAATTTATTCCTAGGTATTTTATTCTTTTAGTTGCAATCGTAAATGGGATTCGTTTCTTGATTTCCCCCTCAGCTTGTTCATTACTAGTGTATAGAAATGCTACAGATTTTTGAATGTTGATCTTGTAACCTGCTACTTTGCTGTACTCATTTATTAGCTCTAGTAGTTTTGTTGTGGATTTTTCCGGGTTTTCGACATATAGTATCATATCGTCTGCAAACAGTGATAGTTTTACTTCTTCCTTTCCAATTTTGATGCCTTGTATTTCTTTTTCTTGTCTAATTGCTCTGGCTAGAACCTCCAACACAATGTTGAATAATAGTGGTGATAGTGGACATCCTTGTCTTGTTCCTGATCTTAGGGGGAAAGTTTTCAATTTTTCCCCATTGAGGATGATATTAGCTGTGGGTTTTTCATATATTCCCTCTATCATTTTAAGGAAGTTCCCTTGTATTCCTATCCTTTGAAGTGTTTTCAATAGGAAAGGATGTTGAATCTTGTCGAATGCCTTCTCTGCATCAATTGAGATGATCATGTGATTTTTCTGCTTTGATTTGTTGATATGGTGTATTACATTAATTGATTTTCTTATGTTGAACCATCCTTGCATACCTGGGATGAATCCTACTTGGTCATGATGTATAATTCTTTTAATGTGTTGTTGGAAACGATTTGCTAGAATTTTATTGAGGATTTTTGCATCTGTATTCATTAGAGAGATTGATCTGTAGTTTTCTTTTTTTGTAATATCTTTGCCTGGTTTTGGTATGAGGGTGATGTTGGCTTCATAGAATGAATTAGGTAGTTTTCCCTCCACTTCGATTTTTTTGAAGAGTTTGAAGAGAATTGGTACTAATTCTTTCTGGCCAGTTCTCCTTTTAAGCATAATGAACAACCAAGTGCACTGCTTGAAGTTCTGCCCACTGGGAGGATTTCCCCTCACCACTGTCCTTCAAGTACACCCCAGAAAGGGGTTGTAGTGCTGCAGTTCTTCACTTTCAAAAGATACCTGCAAATCATGCTGAACCATCTGTAAACCAAGCCTGAATTTTCTCTTCCTTGGTCAATTCACTGTAAGGAACACCCTAAGAGTCCATAGCTCTGGTCTTAGAAAGAGAAGGTAATGTGACAGGAATGAAGACCATGGGTATTTGAACCACTTCTTCCTGTAACTTACTTGTTAGATTTGGTGTCCCTAACAACAACCAGCCTACATCTCTACACCTACTATTTCCACAAAACTCCATAAAGGTGTCAAAAACATTATCCCCCGGAGCCTGGCTCCATACAAGTGAAGCACTAGAAGAATCGAATGGTGATATTTTGACTATCTCTTTTACCAGCTCACTCCATGGATTGGCAATGTCATTCTGATTGTGGGAATTAGAGTCCTTAGAGCCTTTGAGTCGTCAGAGTAGAACACCATTCATAGAAACCCATTTTTAAAATTCTGTTTCTTAAGACCACTCCTGGTACCAAGTTGTATTAGTTAAGGTTCTCTAGAGAAAAAAAAACAATGGAAATATTCATCAATATAAAATTTATAAAAGTGTCTCATGTAACTGTGGGTATGTAGAGTCCAAAATCTGTTGGGCAGGCTGCAAAGCTGATGATTCTGATGGAGGGTCTGGATGAACTCCACAGGAAAGGCTCATCTGCCAAAGCAGGAAGAGGGCCTGTCTCTTCTGAATCCTCCTTAAAAGGCTTCCAGTGATTAGATTAAGCATTACTCATTGCAGAAGACACTTGCCTCAGCTTATTATAAATGAAATCAGCTGTGGATGCAGCCGACGTGATCATGATTTAATTCTATGAAATGTCCTCATACCAACAGACAAGCCAGCACTTGCCCAACCAGACAAACAGGTACTACCACTTGGCCAGTTGCCACATGAAACTGACCATGACACCACATTAGACTAATACTGTGAGAAGGGAGAAGACTGGCTGGGACAGAGTCTACGGAATGTTTTGTTGAAGTGAAGACTAACAGTAGAGATAAAGAAAGTGAGCCAACTTTCTTAGTTTGCAAGCTGCTATAATAAATATCCCAAAATAGTTTGGCATAAACAACAGGAATGCATGCCTTGTTTCAGAGGCTAGAAGGCTTGCTTCCTCCCAGGGTTGGTAGCCTTTTGACTGGCTGTTGATTCTTGGGTTTCTTGGCTTTCCTGTCACATAGTGATATCTTCTCTTTTCTCCTTGAGGTTCCTTTGAGTCCCAGTTTCTGTTCCTCCCCATGGCTTTCTCTAAGATATCTAGTAATAGAATTAAGATCCATCCTGAGTCAGTAAGCCACACTTTAACTAAAAGGAACATCTTTAAAAGTCTTATTTACAATGGGTTCACACTCACAGGAATGGAATTAAGAACATTTCCCCCCCCCCCAACTGGGTACATAATTCAACCCACCACAACAGGCATCTATTCTCTTACAAAGTCAGGAGAATTGAAGACCCTATATTTTTCATAGCTATATAGGTAACATGTACTATGCAAGACAAATAATGACAGTAAAGCTACACAATTACCAAAAGGCAAACCCACTGCCAGTAGGAAAGAAAAAAAGACAGTTCTTCAGAGGTTCCTTGAAAGGACATCATTGAAATGAAAATTGATGAACACTTCTGAGGCAGAGAGCAAATTGGAAGTTGAGTGGTTAAACATAGAAATAAGGGTAACCCAAGGTTATGCCTACATTCACAGATAAAGTAACACACACATCAGTGAGTCAGAAGAAGGAAAATAATTTTTCAGACTGGTAGCTCAACCACTCCTAGAGATTTTATCCAGTCTGTTACTGTATTTTAAAGTATTTACTCTCGTTAATTTATTCATGAATACACTCATATACCAAAAAAAGAATATATTCAATATCTATATTACCATACCTCATTTTTTTGTTATTATTTTCAGATTGCTTATATTACTTTGCAGTCCATTCTTGGCTTTGTAAGCCATGTACCCTGTACCCCCTTACCTTTTTGAGAAAACCAAAGATCAATTTTGCTTCAATTATCTCTTTTGTTTCCTGAGTTACCTCTATTTCTTCCATAATGGATTGTTTAGTTTCTTTTTCCTGGTTAACTCAGCCCTCCTGCTTACTTCTTAATTATGAATGAAGTACCTTGTTAGAATAGACACTCTGAATGATTTTATCCATTATTGAGAGGATCCTTAAGAGTCAATGAGGATTCAGTGAAAAGAAGTGAGGAGTTAACCAGAAAAATTTCATTTAGGGTACATGGAAAAAACAAACACATGTAAGGTGGCTCCATAATTGCTAAAGCGACTGTTACTCTGGGAATGAAGCAGAAGTTTCCCACTCAAATGGACTACCTTTTTAGTTTTCTTGACCCTATGTTGTGACTATCAGCTTGTGTGTGTGTATGTGTATGTGTGAGAGAGAGCTGCCTTAGCATCCCTCTTACTTTCACTAAGCCACTTGCCTTAACACTAACCTTTTACTTAATGAGCAGCTTTCCAGCTCCGGGGCTTAAACTTCCCTAGAGCCCAAACCCACATCTGCACCTACCACCCATATGACCCATACACCTCACTGAAATTCCACAGCTGGTCCCGGCTAACTGTCTTCTCTGCCTTCCAAACCCAGTCCTTTTCCCTTTTTGTGCATAGTTGTTTTAAATTCACCAATCTTTGACTCGCATGGGAAATCTAACCTCCGCCCCTAGACCACGATAAAGGCATAAGGCCACAGTGTTCTCTGTGTACTCGCTTCTTACTGGTTGAGCCATCAAAGCTGATCACACTTCCTGTCAACCCCTCATGGCACCCACTCCCGCTTTGGGGGGTGAGTAAAAAAACTCTCTTTTCTCATGCATTATGGCCTCAGTTTCCAATTATGTTGTAACTGACCATCAACTAGACCCAAACTTAAAATCCCACTTAAACCATTTGGAGCAGCATGTTTTAGAAATATTTCCCATTCTGCTGTGCTTCTCACTCATGACTTATAACTGAATAGGGAGAGCTATAAAGATACATATTTACTTTTTAAAATAAATCGGTATTCACAATTATCCTGAGAACACAAATCATTGCTTATATTGACTCTTCTTGGTTGTTTGATTTGGGTAATCTGACATTTGGTCATTCAAAAATTGACTGATATTTTCAGCACAAGCCAGTCTTCTTAGGACCGATCTAAGAAGTGCTGTAATTGACACTGGAGTTTCTCAGTATTTACTTCCTCTGCTTCTTCTACTTAAACCTGATGAAATCTTCTATGGTTTAGGATTTCCTCAGATTTTCTGATACATAGTTGAATATATAATAAACTCTAGTGCAGTAATGACAAGACAGATGAATTTTTAGCAAATAGAAACATGAAAGGATCCCATCTAGACTAGACAGTTGAATATGGCCTGTGAACTATACTAATCTTATATGCATTATGATTATTAGTTAGAATTCTATAGGATGCTTCTGAGATAATCTTGAATATAAATTATGAGCAGTGAAAGAAATACCAAAACACTTACTGGGAAATAAGGCTGAGATTTATTTCCTTGACTGACATTATAGAATAATTTGCCTGTTTCAACTTTATGTAAATGGTAACCTACTTTTTTTTTTTTTTTTTTTAACATGGGCAGGTACCAGGAAACAAACCTGGGTCTCTGCCATAACAGGTAAGAACTCTTCCTGCTGAGCCACCGTGGCCTGCCCTTTTATCTTTCTTTTAATGGCAACCTACTTTTTTATAGTTTATTGTGTCTGGTTTCTTTCACTCAAGAATACACTTGTGGGATTCATCCATGTGGTTGCAACTAGTTGTAATTCATTCATTTTGTTATGGTATAGCATGACAGTATAATACCATAATCCACTGTATTGTCGATGGATTCTTGTTGTTGTTATGAATAGTATTGTTATGAAAGATTTTGTATTTTCCATTTGAGGAATGTTTGTACATATTTCTTCTAAATGTGGAATTGCTGAGTTACAGGGAAAACATATATTCAGCTTTAGTTTATACTTCTAGTTTTCCAATGTGGTTGCACTCATTTACTAGTATCAACAACGTATAAGATATCCAAGGGCTCCTCATCCTCATCAGAGTGTCATTTTATCAAGGCTAATTATTCCCATTACTGAGGCAAGGCACTTCTGAATATTCTTCCCAAATGTTCATGTATTATGGTTTCCCAGATTGACATGTAGGTTTCAGGCACTGGGCTCTTAAAAGTTAGAACACTTTTCCCTCTAATATTTTTAGGTGGTTATTTTCCTTGCTTCAGTTAGTTTCCCAGCATGTATGCCCAGTATACTGCTGAATCCTCGAAGATGACCCTATGTAGCTCTCCAGAGTTCTCTCTTTTTGCAGGTCTCTTCTCTCTAGTATTCTACCTTGCGAACTCTAGCCGTCTAACTACCTCGATATTCCTGGGCAATTAACTCTGACTCCTATTCCTCAATTGAGGGAGTGTGCCATGCTTCACCTGGGTATCCTTCCTTGCACCAGTACCTGGGAACTTTCCCAGGACAGCAAGCTGGGGTCAATCATAGGACTCACCTTGTTTGTTTCCTGTGTCTCAGAGATTTCTGTAATTTGTCGTGTCCAATATCGAGACAACTGTTGTTTCATACAGTTTGTCCATTTTTTCAGTTCTTAGAAACAGGGGGATAAATCCAGCATGCTATTTCATTTGATGAGAACAAAATGTCTGATACATTGCATATTCAGTATCAATCATTTCAACGTATTTTCTTTTCTTGCATGTAATTTTTTTTTGATCTATGATTACTTCAAGTTAGTTGCTTAAAGTTTCAGTTTGATATTTGCTAGTTTATTTTTAAATGATTTCTTGGACGTTACCATTTTGTTGTTGTTGTTGTTGATTGTGATGCCCTGCATGTTCAAGTTTTATATATGTTTAAATCTGTTTTGAAAAAAAAGTTGAGAGATGCATTACTGTCTCCTAATATGACTGTGGGTTGGTCTACTTTTTTTTTTTTCAATTGTTGATTGCATATTTTGGAAATTACGTTATAAGGCTGTGTTTATTTAGAATCATCCTGATACGTTGATCTCTCAAACATCTTAAATATGCCTCTTTATCTGTAGTAATGTTTCTTTTCTTGCATCTTACTGTGTTCAATATTTCACTTTGACTAATATTCTACTCTATCTAGTGTTATAATAGCTATATCAACTCATGTTTAGTTATTGTTTGCATGGAATTTCTTAAACTTTACTTTTTATCTTTATTTTTATTTTTCTTTTATTTCAAAATAAATCATATTTATTTTGTGTATCTGTCAAGAGCACATATTTTTTAGGACAATCAGAAATATCAACCTTTACATTTAATTACTTATTCCAATTACATTTAATATTCACATGTGTCATATATATGGGTTAGTATCTATTATATTACAATGTATTTTCTATTTGAGCCATTAAGTCATTGTTCTTTGCATCTGCTTTCTTGGTTTAATTTGGATTACTGTATTTTTGTACTTATTCCTTTAATAAATTAAGAACATATTACCATTTTTTTCTGTAGTAGGTACCACAAAGATTATGACTTGAAAACTTGACTTAATCCAATACTATGAAAATGTTTACTTTTACCAGTCCATGATAATGCTAGAACTTCAGAGCCTTCAAAAACTATTTACCTCCTCCATCGCTTTTCTATAATTGAGTCAGTTTCTATATTTAAAAAAAATGCAAAACATTAAAATCTTTGTTTTCTGACAATCAATATTAATTTATTAGGGCAATCAGAAATATCAAGCTTTACATTTAATTACTTATTTCAATTACATTTAATATTCACATGTGTTGTATATATGGGTTAGTATCTATTATATTACGATGTATTTTCTATTTGAGCCATTAAGTCATTATTCTTACTCACTATTTACCTTTCCCATTATATTCATTCTTTCCCATGTTTCGCTATTGATGGAGATCAGTTTTTCTGCTAGAAGAACTCCTTTGGCATTTCTTTTAGTGCAAGTCAGCTAGGGAAAATTACTCATAGATTTTGATTTTCTGAATGTTTCTAATTGCCCCTTTTTTGAAAGATATATTTTGCTGGCTAGACATTCTAGGTTGGTGCTTTTAACTAGGTGATTTTTATAGTTTCTTCCAATTTTCTAGTGGCTCCCAGATGGAGTACTGGTTGTTTTACCCCAAACTACCCCATCTTACTTAGAACTGTTACGTTTGAGTACACGGTTTTACCCTCTATTTATATTTTTAATGGAAGAAGAAGGAAGTTTCTACTTTTGGAAATATAACCAACTATCATTCTTTTCATTCTTCTATTCCTTTGATAGAAAAACTATTATTTTTGTTTTCTGGGCATACTGTTTTATTCCTAATATTGAAATTAAATTTTTTAAATTATAATTTCCATCTGATTACAATTCTATATATAAATTATAATGATTTTTGTAGTGTTATTTTGTATCTGGCAACCTTTATAAAGCAATTTATTACATTTGTAGATTTCCATTTCCTCCTTTTGTGCTTTTTAGTTTTGAGCTAGCATTTATATATACATTAATCTGTGAAGCAATATATTTGTAATTGTGATTTAATTTATCTTATATCTTTATATAGCTTTATCTTATGTCTGTTTTAAATCATAAAATGTTCTCATGAAGAGTATTTCTAAGTACTTAACAATATTTTATCTAATTGTTCTAAATGACGTTTTCCTATTTTTCTGGGTTATTAATGATAAATAAGAATATATTTGATTTTTGTGTACTTATAAGTTCATCCATCTGTTCATTACTATTTTTGTTGATTTTCTTGAGTTTTATTGATAGATAATCATTTCATTGACAGGTATAGTTTAAGTTTTATGTATTTCAGTTTAGTATAATTCAACACTCAAATATGGAGGATTTTTACATCTGTATATAATTTCTATGAATGCAACATTTGAGTCCAGAGACTCAAATTTGCAAGAATAAGAAATGTTTATCCTATTTTTAAAGTTTCTGTAACTCAACTTAATCACTATTATGATTACCAATACCTCCCAAATATTAAAAATAAATAAATAATCATCACAAATGTTGGTCAACTCCACCTTTTTCCAAGAGGCCCTGTATAATGTCAAGGCATCATTAGGGCATGGGGGAAGGGATGAGGAATGATGGACTTCTTCTTTCTACAGTGACATCACTTGAAAACCACTGTTCCTATGAAATACATTGCTACTGAGATATTCTGGTTCTAGCTGGCAATTTTTGTAGATACAGTAGGGATTCTGATCCTTCAGTGCTCATTCTCGGACAAACTGGAATCTTTAGTTTTCACTCTGTGTGGGGAGTCAGAAAACTGTGAACTTAAGGATTTTTTTTTTTCCTTTTGGGAGATATTTCTTCCAGGGGGGATTGTTGCAACCAAAAATCCAGTCCAGGAAGTGATATAAAGATATTTTTAACTCTTAGATTATAGAAAATTACCTGGTAAGTTCTGATATGCTTTATTGTCTTCCAAATACATTTTGTTGATGTGATCATGAAATACATCTATTCTCCTTACATTTGTAGAGTGATCAAACCTTAATATATATGATGAATGTGTAGCAGGGGAAGGAATATCTAAGAATACATGTGATCAACTATATTAAAATATGTTGGCTCTAATTTCTAGTTCTGTTTCCTTTTACTTATACTAAAGCTTTTAATATTTCATCAAAAGCAATTTACTGAAACGCCTTTCTCAAAAAATATGAAACTCTTTTGGATATTTGCCTTTTAGGATTCCTTTTCTCCCCATGTAAATAAGAAGTATCAATATTTTCTAGTGATGAGATTCTGATTCCTACCATTTTGGAATGCAGTTTGATATTTATAATCCAGGAAACCACAGGAATGTTATCATGATTGTGGCATAGTGAGGTGTGGAAATTTAGTTCCCCTCCAGAGCAGCTGGTAAATAGCCAGGAACTGTATGGAACAACTGCTAAGGGAGGGCAGACATCAGTAACTAGACACACATTGTACACCAGTATGGAACAGGTGGAACAGCTGAGATCCTACACAGAACTTTAGGTCTCACAAGCCATTGAGGCTGGCACCCATTCCACATGGGAACAGCAGAATGTTTCCAAGGGGAAAGGAAACAGATTTTACTAGTAGCAAGGGATTAGCTAAGCCAAACTTCAATTGCAGAATCAATTAACAAATCTGACCATTGCTAACAGGCCCTGGGCATAGATAAACCTGGAGTAAGAACTAAAGGTACCAGGAATTTTTACCCTGGCAGAGAGGGGACAGGCCTGATGAAACAAACAACCAGAGGCATTTTAGTTGGACAGTGCAAAATACTGGTAAAGGATTGGATGGATCTCAAGTAGAGGGAGCACACAACCTGGGAATAAATAGAACCACATACCAGCTCTAGTTTGGCAAATTTGGGGAATGGGGTCCTGCTCTTAACTTCTTTTTTGTTGCTGTTTAACTGTTAAGTCCTATTATTATATAGAACTGTGGGCACTCACAGGCTCCAGCACTGCCCCAGGCATACATAAGGTATGTCTGAGAGACAAAGTAAATAGTCATAGGGACTATTCCCTGAAGGGTGTATCTTGCCTGAGAAAAACAGGATAGAGCCCAGCTCAAATGGAGGCCATCATTCAGGGTATTCAGGCCTCAGGGACTGGAAAATAGAAGTAATCAAAACCTTCCTACTACCTCAGCCTTAGTTTCAACCACACCCCCTGGAGTAAGAAGCTGTTGAAATTAAAGGCAATGTATAATTTTAGGCTGGTGGAAAGTTATGGACAGTCAAGTGCCACATGGGCTGGATAATTAAAGCACAAGGCCCAGATGCTTCACAGGAAAGTTTGACAACGTGCTAGCTCTCTCCCTCAAGGAAGCTTGATACTGGCTACTGTCTCCTCCTGAGACTGGTCCTCTCTGGTCTGGCAAAATCTCACTTGGGTAGATAATATCTGAGGAGAACCCCCTCAAAAAGACTCTATTTAGTCGGGACAAGAAACAGAAAAACAAGAACTGAAAAATTCTAATCAAACAGAACCCATGCTAGAAGCCTAGAATATGTTGAACTGAACATCAAAGAACAGATTAAGAATAAAGCCATTAAGCAAGTAAACCCTAGGTAAAAGAGTGGAAACAACCTCCAGAATAAACTAATTAAGGAAATTAAATACTTAGATGCCAGCCAGAGATAACAAGTCATATTAGGAAAATCAAAGATATGGCCCAGTCAAAGGAACAAATCTACATTTCAAATGAGATACAGGACTTGAAACAACTAATTCAGGAGGGTCAAGCAGAATTGCAAAATCTGATCAAAAATCAAATCAATGAGTTGAGGGAGGGTGTAAAGAAGACCTTGGGCTAACATAAAGAAAGACTGGAAAGTTTGAAAAGATAAATCACAGAACTTGCAGGAATGAAAAGTACAATAGAAGAGATGAAAAAAATAGAAACCTACAACAATAGATTTGAAGAGTGCAAAGAGAGGATTAGCGAACTAGATGACAGAACATCCGAAATCCAACATACAAAATAAAATATAACAAAAAGAATGGAAAAATATGAGCAGGGTCACAGAGAATTGAATGACAATATGAAGCACAGAAATATATGTGTTATGGGTGTCCCTGAATGAGAATAAAAGTGGAAAGGAGTGGAAAGACTAATGGAGGAAATAATCACTGAAAATTTCCCATCTCTTTGGAATGACTTAAAATTACAAATCCAAAAAGTGCAGTGTATTCCAAACAGAATAGATCCAAATAGACATATTCTAAGACACTTTATAATCAGACTGTCAAACGTTGAAGAGAAAGAGAGAATTTTGAAAGGAACAAGAAAAAAAAATCCATCACATATAAGGGAAGCTCAATTAGCCTATGTGTTGATTTCTAAGCAGAAAATATGGAGGTGATAAGGCAGTGTTATGATATATTTAAGATTCTGAAAGAGAAAAACTGTCAAACAAGTATCTACACCCAACAAAACTGTCCTTCAAAAATGATGGGAAGATTGAAAAAGTTTCAGAAAAATAGTCACTGAGAGAATTTGTGACTAAGGGACTGGCTCTACAATGAATACTAAAAGAAGCACTACAGACAGATCAGAAATGATGAGAGAGAGGTCTGGAGAAGAGTGTAGAATGAAGGCTACCAGTAAAGGTAAAAAGAAGAAAACAATTAGATCAGAAATATAAAATCCAAAAAAACCAAAATGATAGAATAAAGAACTCCCTTTATAGTAATAACAATAAATGTTTATGGATTAAACTCTTGACTCAAGACATAGACTGGCAGAATGTATAAGAAAAACAGGGCCCATTTATATGCTTTTCATAGGATGCTCACTTTAGACACAAGGGCAAAAATGCATAGAAAGAGAAAGATTGAAAAAAGGCATTTCCTGCAAACAATGATCAGAAAAGATCAGGGGCAGCTGTATTAATATCCGACAAATTAAAGTTCAATTTTAAAACAATTAGAAGAGACAGAGAAGAAACTATGTATTAATAAAAAGAACAATTCAACAAGAAGACATAACAAACATAAATATTTATGCACTGAGCCAAAAAACTCCAAGATACATGAGGGAGACACTGACAGCACCAAAGAGATAAGTGGACATCTCTACCATAAAAATTGGAGACTTCACTCCTGCTTCCTCATCAATGGATAGGACATCTATACAGAGGATCAATAAGGAAAGAGTATTTTGAATAATACAATAAGTGAACTAGACTTAATAGATATTTACAGAACATTGTGCCCCACAACAGCAGGATATATATTTTTTCTCAAGTGCTTATAGATCATTTTAAAGGACAGACCATTTTCTGGGTCAAAAAGAAAGTCTCAGTCATTTTTAAAAAGAATGAAATTATAAAGAACACTTTCTTGTATCATAATGGTATGAAGTTGGAAATTAATAAGAGGCAGTAGGCCAGAAAATTCACAAATATATGGAGGCTAACCAACAGAATCTTAAATAACCACTAGGTCAAAGAAGAAATTATCAGACATCAGTAAATATCTTGAGGCAAATGAAAGTGAAACACAACATATCAAAATTTATAGAATGCAGCAAAGGTAATGCTAAGAAGGAAATGACTGATTTAAATGCCTATTTTAAAAATGAAGAAAGAGCAGAAATTGAGGAATTAACTGTTTACCTGGAAGAACTAAAGAAAGAACAACAAACTAACCCCAAAGTAAATTAAAAAAAGAAAGAAATAATGGTTAGAGCAGAATATATGAAGTTGAGAATATGAAATCAGTTATATTCAACTAAAACATACTCAACAAAAACAAAAGTTGGTTCTCTGAGAAAATCAATAAAATTGATGGACCCTTAGCTAGGCTGCCAAAAGATAAGTAGAGAGAGGGTGCAAGTAAAATCAGAAATGAAAGCGGGGCATAAGCACTGACACCATAGAAATAAAAGAGTTGATGAGAGGATTATATGACCAATTATATGCTAATAAACTAGACAACATATATGAAATAGACAACTACTTTGAAAGACACGGACAAACAACATTGACTTGAGAAGAAATAAATGACCTCAATAAACCAATAACAAATAAAGTGATTGAATCAGTCATCAAGAAGCTCCCAAAAAAGAAATGTCCAAGAGCAGATGGCTTCACATATGAATTCTACAAGCATCAAGAAAGAATTATTACCAATCCTACTCAAAATCTTAAAAAAATTAAAGAGGAAGGAAAACCACCTAACTCATGATACGAATACAAAGATCACCTTAATGCAAAGATACTATAAGAAAAGAAAATTACAAACCAAACTCTTTAATGAATATAGATGCAAAAATCTTCAACAACATATTTGCAAATTGAATCCAGGAGCACATTAAAAGAATTATACATCATGACCAAGTGGGGTTTTTCATGTATTCAAAGCTGGTTCAACATACGAAAATCAATTATGAATTGCACTATATCAAGTCAAAGTGTAAAAACCACATGTTCATCTCAATTGATAAAGAAAAGGCATTTGACAAAATTTAACATCCCTTCTTGATGAAAAAACACTTCAAAGGGTAGGAATAGAAGGAAACTTACTCAACATGATAAAGGGAGTATCTGAGAAGCCCACCACTAACATCATCTTGAATAGGGAAAGACTGAAAACTTTCCCTCCAAGATCAGGAACAAGACAAGGATGCCCACTGTCACCACTGTTATCCATCATTGTGTTGGAAGTTCTAACTAGAACATTAGATAAGAGAAAGAAATAAAATGTTCCCAAATTGGAAAGGAAGAAGTAAAACTCTCACTGCTTGCAGGTAAGATATTATATGCCAAAAATCATGAAAAATCTACAGCAAAGCTACTAGAGATAATAAATGAGTACAGCAAATGGGCAGTGTATAAGATCAATACTCCAAAATCAGAAGTGTTTCTGTACACAAGTAATGAGTAATCTGAAGAGGATATCAAGAAAAAAATTCTACTTACAATAGCCACCAAAAGGATCAAATTTTTAGGAATAAATTTAACTAAGGATACAAAAGACTTATACACAGAAATTGCATATCTAGAAATTGCTGAAATAAATCATGGAAAACCTAAGTAAATGTAAGGGTACATAGTGTTCATGGATTGGGATATACTTAAATATAGTTAAAATGTCAGTCTTACCCAAAATGATTTATAGAGTCAATGCAATGCCAATTAAAACTTCAAAAACTTACTTTTCAGAAACAGAAAAACCGATAACTAAATTTATTTGGAAAGGCAGGGTGCTCTGAATAGCTAAAAATATCTTGAGAAAGAAAAATGAAATGGTAGGTCTCACACTACATGACTTTAAAGCATATTATGAAACTACAGTGGTCAAAACAGCATGGTATTGACCTAAAGATAGATATATTGACCAATGGAATCAAATTGAGTGTTCAAAAATAAACCATCTCATCTATTGACAATTGAGGTTTGATAAGGTAGTCAAGTCAATCCAACTGGCACAGAGGAGTTTCTTCAATCAATGATATTTGGAGAACTTTATATCATTATGCAAAAGAATGAAATAGGGTCCATATCTCACACCCTACACAAACATTTACTCAAAATGGATAAAATACTTAAAACTTAGAGCTAAGACCATAGAACTTTTATAACAAAATGTAGGGAAATATCATATAAATCTTGTGGTAAGAGGTGGTTTTCTAGACCTTACACCCAAAACAGGAGCAATTAAGAAAGAAATAGATAAATGGGAGCTCCTCAAAATTAAACACATTTGCGGATTAAAAATCTTTGTAAGGAAAATAAAAAGGTGGCATATGCAATGGGAGACAATATTTGGAAACCACATATCAGATCAGGGTTTAATACCCAGAATATATAAAGAGATCCTACAACTCAACTTCAAAAAGAGAAAGAACCTAATTAAAAATGGGCAAAAGAAAAATGAATGAACGCTTTTTGGAAGAGGAAATACAATAAGAAAAGATGCCCAACTTCACTGGCTATTAGGGAAATGCATATCAAAACCACTATGAGATATCTCCTACACACTAGAATGACCATTACCCCCCAAAATGACAACCACAGCAACAAAAGAAAGCAGAAAATGACAAGTGCTGGGGAGGATGTGGAGAAAGAGGCATGCTTATCCACTATTGGTGGGAATGTAAAATAGTATAACTTCTCTGGAAGGTAATTTTGTGGTTCCTCAGGAAGCTAAGTATAGAATTGCCAAATGATCCAGTGAACCTATTACTAGGTATATATTGAGAGGAAATGAAGGTAAGGACACAAACAGACATTTGCACACCAGTGTTTAAAGCAGAATTATTTATGATTACCAAGAGATGCAAACAGCCCAAATGTCCATCAATGGATGAGTGGATAAACTAGTTGTGGTATACATGTACAATTAAATATTATGCAGCCATAAGGCAGAATAACGTCATGAAGCATGTGTCAATGTGGATGAAACTTGACGACATTTTGATGGGTGAAATTAGCCAGAAACAAGGACAAATACCATATGGTCTCACTAATATAAACGAACATTTATGAGTGAACTTTCAGAGTTAAATTAAGAATACAGGTTATTAGGAGAAAGAAAAATGATAGAGGTTGGGCACTGGTGTTGCATGAATACAGAATGTGCAACAGGAATGAATGAGAAAATTCAGAAATGGATAGCATAATAGTATTTGGTAGTAGCACAATAATACAAGTACCCTGAATGAAGCTGAACGTGATTGAGGGAGCAGGGCTGGGGGCCTGTATGACACCAGAATAAAAGATAGAGGATAAAGTCTGCAACAGTATAGCACAGGAGATTCTGGAGTGGACATTAAATGTACAAATATAAAAATATTTTTCAATGGGGCAGAACAAGTGAATGCCAACATTGCAAGATGTTGAACATGGCATAGTATACAGGAAAAGATATAATCAATGCAAGATAGGGTCTGTAGTAAACAGTAACATAGTAATACAGGTCCACTGAATGTAACAAAAGTATTAAGCCAAAACTAAAAGTCAACAAGTGGGGATATGAAGGAGGAGTATGGATTCTTTGCAGAAGAAAAGGAAATGTCTTCACATAGATTATGTTGTCAAGGCATGTCTATTTACTCAGGTTGAATTGTGTGATGTGTGAATGAAACTGTTTAAAAATGAATAGAGAGAAGCAAGTGCTACAGAAATTGTGGAGAAAGAGATGTACCTATTCATGGTTGGTAGGGAAGCTGAGAGATGCAGTCCCTCTAGAAGGCAGTGTGGTGGTTCCACAGAAGGCTAGGGATGGGATTCCCATAGGATCCTGCAACCCCATTGGTAGGTATATAGCTGGAGGAAATGAGGATGGGAACATGAATGGACATTTGTGCACCAGTGTTTATGGCAAAAATGTTACTTATTAGCAATGAATGGAGGTGGCCTAAAGGTAGGTACAACAACTGAAGAATGGAAGGGGAACCTGTTGTGTATGCATGCAATAGACTACTGAGTGGCTGAAAGAAAGAATGAAGTTGTGGGGCATGCATCTAGGTGGATGAAACTTGAGTATTGTATGTTCAATGAAACGTCAGAAACAAAGGCAAATATCGTTATGTCTCACTAATATGGACTAACAACAATATACAATGCTTAGAGAACTGAAGTCTACAGCATGGGTTATCACGTTGGGGCCTATTGTAAAGGATCCTAGAATGTAAGCCCTTCTAACAGTCACATCCTTTCTGGAGTTGGAAATGTTATTTCAAATTCTGAGATACTGAACTATTTGTGTATAGCTTGGTCATTCTCAGAAATTTTGGGTATCTATGTGACACCTGAGATTCAGAGTTAGAGCTCTGAACCTATGAAAGTCAGCACCACCCATACAGCAACTGTTAAAAAAGTTGAAAAAATGGTCAGACTTCAACTAGAGATATGAATGAAGCTGATCTGGATAGGACTAAGGTAAATAATACAGGGTAAAGGATGATATGATTCATATTTTAAATATTGAACTTCCATGTAAGACCAAAGGGAGAGAAGTTTATTAGGTGTAAAATTTGTATTTTTGATAGTGCATTGTCTAATTTAACTTGTGTGGTCAGTTTAGTTGAACACCCTAATTTCATGGGATCTTGATAGGGCATGAGATCATGTTGGTTTATACATGCTAGTGTGATATTCTAATATATCCCAGAGTAATTTGGACAGAAAATTAAAGAAAAAGAAAAAGTGTTTGCAAAGTCCCCTTGTGGGACAGGGGAGAAGGAGGAAACATTCAATTTCCCATTTGAGGAATTACTGATCTTCTCAGTAATTCAATAGGCTGAGCCCTCGATCTTGGGGTTTGACCCCATGAAGCATAGTGTCCAGCAAAGGAGAAGTAAAGCCTGCAGTTTATTAGGAATGAGAGCCACCCCTGGAAAATATTTTTTGTTGCTCAGATGTGGCCTCTCTCTCTAAGCCAACTTGGCAGGTGAATTCATTGCCCTCTCCCTCATATGGGACACGACTCCCAGAGATAAAATATCTCCCTGGCAAAATGGGACAGGCATCCTGGGATGAGCCTGTACCTAGTATTATAAGATTAAGAAAGCTTTCTTGATCAAAATGGGAAGACAGATATGAAGAAAAATAAAGTTTCAATGACTAAGAGATTTCAAACAGCATTGCGAGGTTATCCTGGAGGTTATTCTTCTGCATTACATAGATAGTCTTCTGTAGTTTATGGTGCATTAGAGTGGCTAAATGGAAGTACCTGAAACTGTTGAATTGTGTTCCAGTAGCCTTGATTCTTGAAGATAATTGTGTAACTATATAGCTTCTGCAATGTGACCATTTAATTGTGGAAATTTTGCATCTGATGCTCCTTTTAACCAGAGTATATGTAGAAGAATAAAAAAACAAGGACAAACAAATAAAGAAAGAAATAATTGAGTGGGGGATAAGGGATAAAAAAATTGCGTAGATTGAAATACTGATCAATGAGATGGAGGGCTTGGGGTATTGGAGTATAGGTGTATATTTTTCTTTTTTTTTCTTTTTCTGGAGTGATGTGAATGTTCTAAAAATGATCATGGTAATTAATATACAACTGTGTGATGATATTGAGAGCCATTGATTGCATAGTGTAGTTGGACTGTATATGTGTGAAAATTCCTCAATAAAAATATTTTTAAAAAGAAACCCCTGGAGTTTTCAACTGAAACAGTGTTCTAGTTTGCTAGCTTCTGGAAAGCAACACACCAGAGACGGATTGACTTTTAATAAAAGAGGATTTATTTTGTTAGTTCTTCAGAGGAAAGGCAGCTAACTTTCCACTGAGGTTCTTCCTTACGTGGAAGGCACAGGATGGTCTCTACTGGTCTTCTCTCCAGGCCCCTGGGTTCCAACAACTTTCCCTGGGGTGAATTCTTTCTGCATCTTCAAAGGCCTGGGTTTAGCTCCAAGTGCAGAGATAAGAAATGCCGAGCTGCTTAGCTGTGCTACATTGTGCTCTCTCATTTAAGCACCCAGCAATTAAGTCAAATGCCACTCATTGTAGCCGACACGCCTCCTAGCTGACTGCAGATGTAATTGGCAACAGATGAGGTTCATGTATGGTTGGCTTATGTCCGCAGCAACAAGATTATGTATGCTCACCTGGCCAAATTGACAACTGAATCTAATCTAACACAAACAGTGTTTTCTTTCTCCTTTAATTTAAAGAAAAATCATTTTTCTATTTCCTGTGTTCAGATTGTAGAATATGTACACAGCCTATTCTATTCATTTATACACCATGTAATTATTGTAATCACTTTAGATTTGCTCATTAAGTTTTTCTCACTATATATTATATTGTGTGAGGAATATATTATATATTTTATAATGGGATCACCACAGGCCTCCATAGTGTCCTAAGACTATGTAATTTTTAAATACATTATTCAGATTCCTCAAATTTGCATAATGCTTCTGATGGTATCAAAGTCACCCTAATTTAGTAGAAAATCAGATATATGTTGTCTCCATAGAAGCTGACCCATTCATGGCAGTACTTCAAGAGATATCAGATGTTTCTGATCATGATGATCTAGGGATAGTATTTGGTGATTGCTCATTAACATGAATTAAACAGCCCTTCTGGAAGCCATTTGGTTTCCTTACTTCCTTTTGTCTGGACAGAAAAAATTAATTTAGGATCTAGAAGCAAGTGAGTCCTTGTCATTTAATTTCCTGATTTATAATCTTATATTAGATAGATTTGGAGTTATATTCAAAATGATATTATGTAACCCAATAAAGCACAGCATAACCTGTCATATCCTAATATAATAAGATATGATGTATTAGAAATCATTTCAAGCAATCACATCAATTCAGATTAGGTACCTACTATTGATTGATGTGGTTTCTTATCCGGAATTAAGTTTAGCAAGAGTGAAACAATGCTATTAAGATGAAACTCCTCTCAAATCTTTAAAGTTGACAGAATAATTTCATGTGTTTTCTATAGCTTTAATATTACCTTGAATGGATGTGAACACCAACTTTAATAGGAGTATTTTGTATGAATTCCTTTCTGTCCCTTTTTCTTCTTGCCTCTTTTACATCTTTAATTTTTCTCTAGAGATTTAAATGACACTGAGCAAAAATTCAGTAAAGAAAATAATTGACATATGCCTTATACCAATAATATTTAGAAATGAGTAATTTTTAAATATTGCAATCTCAATAGACTTAATATAACAGGAGGAATCTTGTTATATCATGGTGATAGCTAAATTAGGGTAAAATAATAAATCCTTCTTGAAAGAAGGACCCAGCAGAGAGCAAATTTCCCAGTAATACTTAAGTAAAGACACTTAATATAAATAATGTAGCATTAAATTTTATAAAATCATCTTATATACACTTTTATATCCTTGACTTATATGAATGAGACTTAGAAAACTTGAACAACTTTTCAAACCTGGTATGTCTCCAGGTTTGGAGAATGTACAAGAGTTTTTAAAAGATAGTGATATCTCTCAAGGAGTTTTTTTTCTTGCTTTATTGGTTTTTTGTTTTTTTTTTGTTTTCACCCATAAAGTGAAAGGGTAGCAGATTCTTTCTCTGTATTCTAGAAATATGCACATCCCAAAGTAACTGTGGAAAGTAGTGTGTCTGTATTTAAATATTAACTCCCTTTTCCAGTGGATGTCCTTTGTGTTCAAAGACAGGAATTTATGCTCCATAACCATGAAACTTGGAGTAGCACTCTATTCTGCATATATACCCAGGAATTAGAAGTTTCTTAGGTTTCTTCAAAGATAGAAACATTATGAATGATTTTTTTTCTATTTTATTAAAGTTTTTTTTTTCTTTGTTACAGAAGGTTTTGCAGAACAGTCATGCATAAAATACAAGATTCCCACATCACCCTAGTATTAACACCTTGCAGTGGTGTGGAACATTTGTTACAATTAATGATAGAGCAGTTTTATGATTGCACTGTTAATTATAAAACTTAGGTTTAACTTAGGGTTTGCTATTTATGTGGTATAATTCCAAGGATTTAATTTTAATTGTAATTGTTAACTTATATACAATCTAACTTTTTCCCTCTTAAATCACATTCATATATGTATATATATATATATATATATATTTTTTTTTTTAGTGCTGTTAATCACATTCATACACATATATATATTTCAGTGCTGTCAATTACATGCACAATGTTGTGCTACCATCACCAATATCCATTATCAAAAAAATCCATCATTCCAATTAGGAATCATATACATTTTAAACCTGACATTTCTACCCTATACCCATCCCATTTCCTGGTAACCAATGTTCCAGATTCTGACTCTGAGTTTGCTTATCCTAATTGTTTCAAATCAGTGAGATTATGCAGTATTTCTCCTTTGGGTCTGGTTTATTTTAGTCAATGTGATGTCTTCAAAGTTTATCCTTGTTGTTGCATGTATCAGGACTTCAATACTTTTTATGGCTGAATAATATTCCATTTTATGTATATACCACATTTTATTTATCTGCTCATCAGTTGAGCGACACTTGGATTGCTTCCAGTTTTTGGCAGTTATGAATAATGCCGCTAGTACATTAGGTGTAAATATGTTTCAGTCCTTGTTTTCAATTCTTTTTGGTATATTTAGTGGTGTGTTTGAATTTTTTGATGCAAAAATAGACTATGATTTTATACATTGATTTTTATCCAAGAAAATAGTACTCTTTTTTTGACAACTCTAGTTGTCAAAATAGATAGGTAAATGGTCTGAGATATTTCACTACTTTTGGCTGCAACAACTTTGATTCATACATGAATCAAATTGCAACTGGATAGTTGTCTTATTAAATCATAATCAAATTAATATAACATTTGAATATAAAAATGTTTATCTTTTATGTTTTAGAACAATATGTTTTTCTTGATTTAGAATAATGTTATAATCAATAATATTAGTAATGATAATTTATACTCAGAACATTCAAATTACTCAGAAGACACATTTGTTTATTTGTCCGGAGTTAACACACTAAGGGCCCTGATACCCACGGGTAAACACAGTGCAAACAAGTCCCCTCTTCTCCTGAGCTCAAATCTAAGTAAGGTAAGCTATGGATACCTGTCTTTTTTTTCTGTTCTATGTCTTGTTAGCTCCTCTTTTGTCGAAATATAGACAAATAAAAATAACCACCAATAGGCAGGAATACCTATTTGTAAAATTTTAAGTTTTAATATTCATAAGATGGATGATTGGTCTTCTGCCCCAAAGAATACATTTCCAGAATTGTAAGAAATGATTCACTTTTCTTTTCCAATAAATTGTGCTCCAATAAATATGATGTATATTTATGAGGAACTGCAATGAAAGACAAATGACAATTCTTGAAGGATAGAGCAGGATGAGAATTTGGCTGTGCCTTATAGCTAAACACTCTCCTTAAAACTGATGTTGTTTAATATGTTCAGTTGTTCTAATTTTATTGAAATTTCAGGATGTCTTTCAGCAACTGAAGCTGGCGGTACACTTCCTTTAATTTCAGTAACATTCATTGTCCATAACCTCAGAAGTTGCATTATGAAATTATTTCACAAGTTATCATGACTTTAGTGCTACAGCTTTAACCTTAACAATACATTAAATTACACAAACTAAGGGCTCTGTTTGAAAGTAAACTCCTTTTACCAAGTGCACAAATCTTAAGTGTAGATCTTAATGCATTTTTTTACCAACTGAATATAGCCATATTATTCAGATCAAGAAAGAAAATTACCTGCACTCCTGATGCTTTCTCTTTGCTCCATTCAACTAGATCCCCTTCCATTAAGCTGACCAGTAGCCAACTTCTATTTAAATAGATTTTATTCATCATTTTTTGCTTTATTTAAATGGAGCCATAGAGCAGGTCTTGTTTAATGTCTTGTTTCTTTCACTCAATGTCATGCTTGTCAGATTCATCCATGTTATTAAATATGGTGTGTTAGTTCTTATATGGATATTATTTTTATAATATTCCATAGTTCTAAGTCTTGATTGACATTTTGTTAATTTCCAGATTGAGATATTACAAATAATATTATTAAGTACATTATTGTACTTGCCATTTGTTAGAAAAATAAAATACATGCATTTCTTCTGAATATATATTTAAAGTTAGAATTGCTGCATCATAGGCTATACACATAGAGCATTATGTGCCATCACCAAAAAATCTTCATAGTGTCTATACCAATTAAACTTTACCAAATAAATTTCTACCACCAGTATATATGGTATGTACTTCTATTTTTAATTAAACCATTTTAGTGCTATAAAATTACATTTCTTTATTGAAAAATAAAGGAGAAGACATTTTCATATGTTTATTGCACAACTGGTAGTCTTTTTTGTGAGGTGCCCACTCACAATATGTACTGTAAATAATAAGTTCTCCTATTTTGTGGTTTATCTGTATCAATTTCCTAATGATGTCTTATTTCCTGTTTATGAATATTTGTTTAAAATGTGATTGCTTTTATTTTTCTATCTTTTTCTTCTGAATATTTTAGATAAACAATTATGAATGGCTTGAGCTAGTGTCCTAAATTAATCTACTTTCTAAGTTAGATATTTCTTTTATGCAAATTAACCATCCTTTCTTCCACTTCATTGCAGTATCATATTTCTCTTCAATCAGATGACTTTCTATTTTCTATCTTTCTGATACTTCCACCAAAAGACAGCTTTGTAACTATGGCACTTTGTTAGTTCTGAGAACCCATATTAAAAGTCCTTCAATCTTATTCTTCATCTTAAAAAAATGTTTAGTTATTCCTAATTTTTGCATTTTGCAAAATTAAAATTTATAAAACCTGCATAGATTTTGATCAAGGTGACATTGAATCTAATTATCCATTTAGGTAAAATGACATATTTTCATGATGGAACTTTCCGCTAGGAACATGGTACAACCTCACATATATTTATAGTATCATATAGCTTTATGCGCTGAGATATTACATATTTTGTCCAATTTATTCTTCAGCATTTCATCCTATTTGAAACTATTTTAAATAACATAATGTCATTTTCTTTTCTTTTGTTCTGGAATAGAGAAATCCAGCTAATTATTGATATTGATTTTTAATTGATTAGCTTGATAAATTAACATATTTATTCTAACAGTTTACATGTAAATTTATTTAGATTAGATACATGCAAAATCATATAACTCATGACATTTTTATTTCCTAAATTTATTTATTTTCTCATTGTTAGAGATTGAATCACATCTCCCAGAAAAGTCATGTTTGGGTCACAAGCCCTGGTTCTGTGGGTGAGAAACCATTTGTTATGCAAGACTTTCGAAAATATTATTAGCTAAGGTGTGCTCAAATTGAATGGGGGTTCACCTTAATCTAATCTGTATGAAATTCTTATTAGCAAATAGAATTGGACATAGAAGGAAAAGCCATGGGAGCCGCCAGAAGTTGAAAGTCAATAGAACCTAAAAGAGAAAGAAGATGCCACAATGTGTGTTGCCATGGAACAGAACAAGCCAAGGAGCCCCAAACATTGTGGATCAATCAGAAGATACTAATCCAGGAGGAGTTGGTTCGTCTAGCCTCTGATACTGTAAACTAATAAATTCCTATTGTCAAACCAACCCATCCTATAGTATTAGCTGCAAGAAGACTAAGATACTCTCAAAATAATTTGGCTTGACATGCAGTAAAATGTTAAATTGGAATGAGATTCAGGGCATCCTGTTCTTGTCCCCAGTCATCTATAAAGCTTCCACTATTTTTTACTATTGTTTGTATTTGCTGCAAAGCTTTGTAGAGACTCTTCTTTCCTGTATGTTTGAAGGTTCTTTAAAAGTTAGCATGAAGACATATTACACTTAAGCAAACCATTATGTTGCATTTTTAAATGATTTTAAATATTTTCTCTTTTATTCTGGTAAAAAGGCAATACATTTTATTAGTTTTCAAATGTTACAATAATCTTGAATTCCCAGAATAAACCATATTGTCACTGATATATTATTGTTTTGAAATGGCAGCATGGTGTGGTGCTTGAGAGCACAAGTTTTTGAAACAAGATTCACTGGCTTCAAATACTAGTTTCAATATTTACTAGGTTTGAAGAATTGGGAAAGGAATTTAACCTTTGTTCCTCAGTTTTTTTTCATTTGTAATATGCTTATAACATTAGTACTTATGTCAGACAGCTTTTGTGAAGTTTAGATATGTTAGCATGTATAACATATAGTTAGTATATGTAAAGCATTTAGAATGGTACCTGGCACATAGAAAGGTATTTAAGTATTAATAATTGCAATAATTATATTTATTATTTAGTAATAATAATGATCATTATTATCATTTCCTATAAATAATTGATTGTTCTCCCTACTCAAATGCTAATAAAATAACATCTCCAGTTTTTATTTAAATCAAGCAAATTTGGAGAAATGAGATATATTAAAAGAACTTATAATTCATATCTATTGGGAAAAATATAATCAGCATCAGTTCCCTTAAACAAATAATTAATTCATATTTAACTATATCCACAATTAACCCATATCTGTGATTATAACAATTCAGAAGCTCAGCCCAGAAACAACAACAGATTCTAATGAACTGTACCAGAGAGGAAAAGTCTTACAACTAGATTAGGCAATTGGTTTTGAAGATTTTTTATTATGAATTAATTTTTGTGAGTTGGTTTAGGGGAAGATGGTAAATATTTTATCTATGCCTGCATTTTAATTGAACTTAGGATTTACTTGTTATAAAAATTTCCGTGCTATTAGAAGTCACTCAAAAGGTACTATGTTTGTGATTCTGTTTTATGAAATAGCATTTTATTTTTCTCAAGCTTTTATATTTAATATCTTTCGATATAGTTAATGTCAACAATGTTCTCTAATAATCATAATTGCTTTTGTCAATGTGATTGAATGATTATGTTGAGAATTGGCAATATTTCGTGTTTGTTTATATCTTGACAATGAAAATGATATGATGTACAGAATTTTCCTTGTCCTTACAAGCTCCTCAGCATCAGAGGGCCATACTTCAGTAAGTGAACATTTTGACAGATAAGTGAGGGGGTTATTAACTGTAAGACATGGAAAATATTTCTAATCTTCTTTTAACATTGTATGGAGATGCTCAAGGAGCTTTACTAAGATTTCTTGACTTCATTATTTTTTTCCCATTCCCCAAATTGTGCTCCTTATTAACTTTTATCAACTTGCTTCCTTCCTCCATCTTCAATGTGTGAGATTCCAAGGCTGTTAACAATAGCTTATGCTTTGTATTGGGCAAAATTTATCAATACTGTTAATTTCAGAGTATTTCTGTCTTTCTCAAAATGTGTGACATTGTTATATTTTTATCTTTTTAAATTTTCAGGCATCGTTTGCATTGCTTAGAGAAAAGCAATGTGTGAATACAACAACTCTTGACAGCCTGTGGAAGAGAACATGCACATTGCAGCAAACTCTTGAAATGGAGGTTAGCAAGAGCAAAGTTTGGAGCCTGCAATCACCAGAGGGTTTTTTAATATTTTTAAATAAACTCTCTGGGTATTTCTATTTCTCATAATCTGAATTATCACTGAATTTAAGACTGTATCATTTTTTATTTATTCATTGCTTTATTTTAACTTTTTTAAAACAATTATGCATGCTTTCCACATATGCTGCAATACTTGATTTCTATTCTCCCCTACCATCTCACTAAAATGGCCATGAATACACAAACATAGATTCAGAGATTCCACTCCCCACAATATGGCTTCATTGATCATTTATCTGCCAGAATGCATGAGAACGTTTTATCCCAACAAATTGAAGCTGTACAAGCTACTTTAAATTATAAACTTACAGTATCATGCAAATGGCAAATTATCTAGCTAAGTCATCATATCTGTGGGAGTTATGTATTTCTGAAAACAAAAAAAATCAAAACATTGGTTAGGGAATATTCAAAACACTGAAGATCTGAGGGGAGAATTTTGACAATCAATAAGTAAATAGGGAAGACCAAAGGAAATTTAATTTTGCCCTTTAACAATAAATTGCAGGCCTGAATAAGTCTACTCTCATTTTAGGAGTAATTACTAACATAAACTATTCCTAATTTTAAAACATAAAAATCAGTTTTCAACCAGATGATAAGAATCTTTGTTTTCATAAATGCATCATATAGAAATGAGCATCGACTTTTCAAAAGTCGATAATTTGTATTCTAAATAATAATGAAGAAAATACGAATGGCTTTTCCAGCTCCAGAGCTCCCTGTGGGATAAGATGAGGCCTTAATTTAAACTATTTCACAGTGCATCTGCCCTTGCCCTACTCTGCTTCCTTCATTTCTTTACAGATTTTTTGTTCCTTAGTGTACTCTCCAAAAAACTCCATGAACACAAATCTTTCTTTCACAGTCTCTTTCCCAGGGGACCCTCATGTTATCAGTCTGCTAGAACATTGGAATGGGCTTTAGATGGTGCAGCTGAGGCTTGGATATGACACTTTTATAAGTACAGGGTGCCATCATTTAAATTGGAGGAGTACGCACTCTGTATCAGAGACCATCATACAGTGTATGTCCCTAATACAATATCATGGGGCCATGAACCAAAAGAATGAAGTAAGAGTGGTACCACTTGGAGAACTTGTGCTTCCCAAACTGACAACTCTAGTCCCTGCAGGTCTGAATGTGCTTGTTCTTAGAGACAAAATTATCTCACAAGGCAAGTTCAGCTTTCACCCTATCACATCTGACTCGTTATGCAAAAAGACAAAATGGCAAAAAGAAAAAAGTTTTTATTCTGATTATCAGAAAGATGTAGAGATGATAATACACTTTAGGGGTACAAATTTGGAACCTGGAAAGCACACTGGATGTTTACTAATGTTCCCATGTAGGGTTTAACAGTAAACAGACAATGAAGTACCTAGAGCTAAGTGCATGATGTCCAGTACCTCAGACTCCTCAGGGATTTGGACTGGGTCAAACAAAAAATAAGTCATCTCAATTGGTATAGGTCCTACATGAAAGTAAGGAGAATCTAAAATTTCAGGTGTATTCAGATTGATGATACATATCAGTTGAAGCCCCGTTGTCAGCTGCAGCAGCAGAGGTTATAGTTTCTTTTATGAAAGTTCCTTCTGTAAGTTTCATCAGAAAAGAGACCAATCAAAATCATAGATAAGTTGTGCCTAAATAGTGTAAATTTATTATGCAAAGGAAATTGCTCCAATTATTACAATGGGTGGACTGTATTGATGTTTATGGCTTCTGCCCAGATCTCTGCCTGTAAGACTGAGACACTCATTTCCTTGGCTTGGGGTGATGTCATCTGATGCCTCACAGCTATGTCCCACCTCAGGAATTGCCATTGGACAATGGAATCTTCCTAATTCAAGGTTGCAAATCATCCCTGGAGTCTTCCTGTACCCAGTGACTGGTCCATGTGGGGTTCAAGTACTGGTTCTCATAGCTTTACAGAAAAGCAAATTAAACTGGCTACTCCACATACTTCAGAAATACAACTTTTTTACTATGAGGTATGAAAAACTATTGTTTGTGTGTTCCTATTTCATTGGATTTGTTATTACAGTGTTATTTACCTCATTCAGGAAGACCTAGACATTACTTAGATTTAATTTCAAATAATGCCAGAGTAACGAATCAGTTAGGATTACTGTCTTATATCTACATTCAATTTTCATGATTTGATAACACCTTCCTCCTACGTTCTAAGTAAGATCTTTCTCTCATTAGTCATGGAAATTTATCTAAAAGCTGTAGCTATAAATGGTTTTGAATATTTGAGAAACCATTCTTGAAAGAGGACAATGAAAATTTTATTTGATATTTAAAATCATTTTTGTTCTTATTTTTTTAAGCCAATGTATTGGCTAGGAATTTTAATCTACAATAATATAAAATCCCAAATCAACTGACTTCAACAAGGTGTGGGCTTTATATCCCACATTATAAGAAGTTTCACGAAAAGGAAATATTGTTTTGTTAAATTAATTGGCTAAATAAAACCAATAAAAACTAACATGTTTACTGTCTCTTCATTTAACTTCTTCATATTTTTCCTTAAACTCCTTTATGATAACTAGTCTAGGCATCACATTCAGGATTAGCAAGGTCCAATGGAGTGCAATCATTTTTTTCCCCCTTGGGTTTCTTATACCTAATATCAGGAAGGCTTTTTCTCCGGAAGATCAAAAGCAGATTTTCTATCATTTCTTCTCAGTCACTGAAAGGGTGACTACCAAGATTGACCTCAAGCATTCTTTATTCATCTTCTCAAACAAGAAATGAGGTCTCTCTCCTAGAAGCCCATGTCCGCACAAAAATAAGTGCGTAATTGAATAAAATCAGGCTTCCAATTAAGTAGAAAGGGAAGTTCTCACTACTGTTTGGATACCATGTAAAGAGAACCCCATGTCAGTCACTGGGACAGTTCAGCAACCATATACTCTACATCCCACACAGTGCACTTTAAAACTGCACATCCCAACATAAAATGTACCTATCGCAACTGTGATGGACACGTCCCCATATCCTATCCAGTTAAAACATGTTTCTCTAACTCCCCTGTTTTCTCCATTAATACTACTCTGGTTCATGTCACCATCATCTCTCAGTGATATCACTTGTGTTTATTTTCATACTACTCCTTGAAATATATTATTTCAAAACTTTGAGTAATAATTGGAAAATGTAAGATATATGATTCCTTTCCTTAAAAACCTCCAGTACCACCCCATTTAGATCAGAAAATCATTACAGATGCATGAAGAAATTAATTAATATCTTTTAAATGTATACATTAAATGCCTTGAGTACATTTCCAAGCAAGGAAAGTGTCAGCATGTATACAAGGTCATTGATCTTCAAGAACTAACATTCAGTACAGTGAAAAATCAATAAAGGCTCATGGTGCTGAAAAAATTCACTTTTAATCTAGAATTTTATAACCTACCAAATTATAACATGATACTGAAGGTAAACACAGAAGGTGATATACAAAGATTGAGATTAAAATTGAATTTGTTGAAATTTCTGAAATATATCTAATAGTAAATTCATGAGTCCAGGATAAACCTTTGATGTTTTGCAGTGATATTACTTTCATATGATCACACAATATGTTAGTAAAATAAATACTTTAAAACATATTGGAAATAAATAAAGCTATACATTTATAAAAGTCTAAATGACAAGCATATGTCATACAGTACAAATATTTCCAGACCTTTGCTCATCTCATCTCTCCTCGTGTAAATTTTTTTTTTGTATGCCATATGGCGGGGTCACATTTCATTCTTTCTCAATGTGAGTATCCAGTTATTGCAGTACCATTTGTTAATTTTTTTATTGTTTGATTTTTGCTATTTTTGTTGGTTCCTTTTGTTTGTTTGTTTTGGGATGTGCATTGACTGGGAAGTGAACCTGGGTCTCCCACATAGCAGGTGAGAATTCTACCACAGACCTACCCTTGCACCCCTTTCCTCATGTAATTTTGACAACTTTGAAGAAATTGACTAATTCTTCAAAAAATACAATTTACAAAACTCATAGGCAATCTGAATAATTTGATATATATTTAAAACATTGAATCCATCCTAAAAATTCTTCCAAAGGTACTTAATGGTGGATTATATCAATAATTTTATATAGAAATAATGCAAATGTTTCACACGATCTTCTAGAAAATTAGGAGAAGAGGGGGGACTTCCAATTAATTTTATGAGGCCAGGATTATCATGAAACTTAAAGCTGGTAAGTATATTTCAAGCATAGGAAACTACAGAACGACATTGTATATGATAACAGATGGAAAAACTCTCAAAACTATTAGCAAATTTAATCCAGCCATAATAACTATTAAAAGATGACTCATCAAAAACAGGTTTGAATTTTCCTGGGTAAGCTTGATTCAGGATTATAAAAGCATCCAATTTGATTCATCTGATTAACAGACTAAGAGGGAAAAATGTTATCATCTCAATATATGTTGTAAAAGAATTTGGGAAAATTCAATTTTCAACAAACTAACAACAGAAGGGAACTTACATGATAAAGAGTAGCTAGAAAACTTATGCACATCCCATCATAACTAATGATTGAAGGCTGAATGTTTTTGCTCAAAGATCGGGAGTAGTGAAGTTTGTTTGCTCTCACTATTCCAAATTTTATTGGATAGTTTAGCCAGTAAAAAAATGCAAGAAATTAATTAAAGATACATGGACTGGAAAGCATTAAATAAAACTGTCTCTATTTCAAGATGGCCTTCATGATATATACCAAAGATTCTACAAAAAAAACTACAAATAAGTGATGCTCACTGAAGTCACAAAATGCAAAGGAATATCATATTTCTATGAACTAGCAATGAACAATTGTTAATTGAAATTTTTAAAAAATGCTATTTAAAATAGCAATCCAAGAATACATGTAAAATGTGTATGTTGGAAATTATAAAGTTATGAATAAGATTTTTAAAATCTTAAACAAATTGAGAGATATACCTTCATGTTTTGGATGACTCAACATTGTAAAGATGTCAATTCTCCCAAATTGAGCTGGAGAATCAATGTACTCACATTCACATTCCTAGCAGATTTATTTTTAAGAACTAGCAAGATGATTTTAAAATTTAATATAAAATATTAGGGATTAGAATATCCATAATAAGTTACAAAAATAATATATTCGAAGGATTCACAATACCTTATTTGAAGGAGTTCTTTAGGGCTACACTAATCAAAACTGTGTAGTATTGTTGACAGGATAGAATAATAAGTTCAGAAATTGAACTTCATTATACAGTCAATTGACTTTTGATAGTGGTGCAAAGTAATTCAATGAAGAAAGAATATTTCTTTTAACAATGGTTCTGGGAAAATAAGATGTTTGTAAGAAAAAAAATCAATATTGACCTATAGCTTGCAGTATATGCAAATATTTATTTAAAATGGATGATATGCCTAAACGCAAAACCTAAAAGTATAAATCTTTCATATGCAAACATAGGAGAACATTTTGTGACTATGAAATATTCAAAGTTTTCTTAGGTAACACAGCAAAAGACAATTCATTTTAGAAAAAGATAACTAAGGCTTTATCAAAATTAAGAACTTATGCATTTTGAAAGAAATTAACATAATGTAAAGCCAAGCCATATACTGGAGGAAAAGATTTGAAAACGTTTCTGATAATATCCAGAATACATAAAGACTTCTAAAAAATATCACAATAAAAAAATGGTGTGAATAATTGAAGAAACTCTCCACCTAAGATTTAAAGTTGGCAGACAAGCACTTGAATACTTGCTCAAAATTATTTGCATTAACAAAATTCAAATTAAAATAAATATGAGTTACCACTATATACTTATTAGAACAGCTAAATAAAGACATAAGAAACATCTGGCAATAATAAGAACAGACAAACTGAATGAACTGGAAAACTATCATATTTTGCTTTTGGAAATACAACATGGGGAAAACTTTTCAGAAAACTGTTCTGGGTAATTTCATCCAAACTTTTATAGCAGCTTCATTTATGATTGTTAAAAACTGTATAAAAAACAAAACAAACAAACAAACAAACAAAAAAACAAATGTCTTACAACTGCCAAATGGAGAGACATTCATAAAATGGAATTCTATTCAGCAATGAACAGAATGAACCACAAACACCTGGAACAACATGGATAAATCTAAAGTATCATAGTGAGGGAATGAAGCCAGACTCAGAAGTGATTATTGGATTAAAAGGGATTCCTTTTATTTATAGATATTTGTATTAGTTTCCTATGCAGCTGCTACATATTACTTTAATTTACGGGCTCAAGAGAACAATAAAAACATATTTTTTCACAGTACTAGAGGTGAGAAATCTGAACTGGATCAAGGTGTTGGCAGGGTTGCATTCTTTTTTTTTTATTTTTATTTTTTGCATGGACAGGTATCAGGAATCGAACCATGACAGGCAAGAGTTCTGCCACTGAGTCACAGTTGCACCGCCAAAATTTTCCCATTCTTAACCTTGATCATGCCTGCAAAATTCCTTTTGCCTTGTTAGGTAGCATACTCACAGGTTTCAAGGATAAGGACATAGACATAATTTGGGGTCCATTATTTAGTCTACATACCCCAAAACAATTCCCCTTAATGCATAAAGGTGCTTAAAAGCAAATACAATTCACAGTTGAAAGATATATGTAGAAATTTCATCTCTAAAAGAAAAAGTAACTCAACATTTTTGTAAATTTGATTCTGCAATTTTTATGTGTATTATATTCTTTAGACATAAAAAATTTCCAGAATACCTGGTCTCTAAAAAAAAATCAAAGACATCAAAGAATTAGTGTCACTGTTTTGACTTCAGGAAAAGTATAGATTGCTTTAATATGACTAAATTAATAAACTAACAGAAACGAAGGATACTTCTGTTTATGCAGGAGAGCTATAAAATAAAAGAATTTATGAGGTCCTTCTGAATAAAATAAATTGACTGTATCAAGGGCTTATCAAAGTAGTTTACAATATACTCGATTTAAAATTGTGAATGATTTGCATACTTTATACTGGAAATTTCCCATCTTTGAGCATAACTGCACAGAAAACTTTCTAAAGCACTAACTATGCACTTATTGAATGTTAGTTAATGGGATTTTCCTTAAATTAGTTGTAATTCAAATTATTCTAATTGTCTCTAGCTTCCTAAGACTTCTGCAATAAAGTACCACAAATTGGATGGCTCAGAACAACAAGAATAAACAAATGAATCGGACGGCCCTTCTACTTCTGAATTCTGCAGGGAAGAATCTGTTCCATATATTTCTCTTGACTTCTGGCAGTAGCCACCAGCCCATGGTGTTCTCTGTCTCAGTCATCATATGGTTTTCTCTCCTTGTGTATCGTTCCCCCTTTCTCATAAGGATGCTTATCACATTTAATAAGTCTAACCCTAGTCAAGTTTGGTCTCATTTTATGAATAACATCTTTGAACAACCTATTTTTCAAACAAGGTCACAGTCACAAGACCATGGATTAAGACTTTAATATGTCTTGCTTTAGTGGACAGAATTCAATCTATTACACTAATTAACCGATTTTAAATTTTTCCAATGATGGTGTATGGAAAAAAATGATTGATTCATCCATGTATCCTTGATGCTTAGCAAATTCTTACAAAATTCTTCATTACCCACAGTTCTCTATGATGTAGTAGGGTGTTGCTGCTATTGCATACAATTTGAGCATAATAGAAGTTAAATACTTTATTATACTGCCAAAGTTTATTCCCAATACCCTGGTACAAATATCACACTTACTTTGTTATCTCCTTTTCTTTTCAAATGTTTTGAAAGTATTCTTGATGATGAAATGATACTGCAATATGCTAGTGAAAGCAATATTTGCTCATAATTCCTGAATATTGTAAACTTTAGTAAGTGGTTGAACTACTTTTTATAAAATATTGATAGTTTTGCAAATGATTCTGGCTACAAGGATAATCCAATTATGCACACATCCAAAAAAAGCAGTGCATTTTGAAAATTCAGAAACATGTTCGGCATCCAAGTTCCTTCTGAATGTGTCTTTGCTTAAAATGGCAAAGAAAATAAAGTCTTTGGAGTGAGAAAATTATAAAGCAGCACATGACAGAACTGGGAAGAAGACTAACTAGATGTCTGATTTATCAAACGAAATGATTGCAAGGAGTGTAAAGGGCACATCAAGATTGAAAGAAATACAAATTATGTGAAAAATCTCTTTTATTGCCTCAGAGTATTAGAATAAAGTAGAAGCTGAAGATATCTCATAACTAACGAAGTGTAGAAATTGGCAAATGAAGGAATCAGTCAATAATATTAAAGTTAAACATACCTCCTGTCAAATTCACAAATATCTATATAAGATATGACACGGATGCTCAAAGAATCAGAGTTACAGGAAATTATCAATTGAAAAGAGAGATATATACTTTGTATATATGTTTTTTCTGGGTTTATAACCCGTAATTTGGAAACATCATGTACAATGACAGGGTTGAGGGGAATAATTTCACCATGATTACTTTTTTTTTCAGAGCATCATTTTGTAGTTGTTAAAGAACCAAGGCCATCTTTTAAAGTTAAATCACTGAATATATGCTGGTGAAGAAATGTTTTACCAAGGAAGTAGTGATGTGATTCTCCTTTGATGGTATAGAATAATATGTCAAAAGCCATTGGCTCTGTAATGAGTTAGTCACTTTACAGTTTCTAAAAATATATTCTTCTAGGCAGGTGTTCTATGAATCATATGTTATCCTCACTGCCCCAGTTCAATTGCAAAACCATCTACAAAAATATATGTCTTTATTTTTAAGAAAAGGATATAATGGAGTTAACCCTTTCCCTTTTGAGGTGATCTGTCAGGAATATAGTTTGACAATATCCAATTAAAATGTATTTAATTAGACAAATCAATTATTTTAATCAACATGTTTATTTTAATTTGTAATAAACTTTTATAAGAAATGTTTGCTCTTGTGAAGGGCAGTGATATTTTAATTTCTAAATAGCATACTCTGTAAGATAAAAATTCAAACTGAAATTAGACATTTTCAGTTTTTCAAATGATTTTTTTTTGCATTTTTAAATTAGAGCAGTTGTAGGTTTTACAGAAAAATCATGCAGATAACACAATTTCCATTTACCCTCTCCCCACAGTTTTCCCTATGATTAACACTTAGTGTGGTACCTTTGTCACAATTGATGACATTATTATTATAATTTGTCTATTATCTACAGATCGGAGTTCAAGTTAGTTAAACTCTTTGTTCCATACAGTTCTTTTTTAAAAAACATTTTTACTCTGGTAACATATATAAAACTGTTTCTTCAGTTTTTATTTGCTCAAACATGAATATAGTTTTAAAATATATGATAGTAAAATCATTAGCATGGTTTATTAGACATGTTATATTCATCGGGTTTAGAGTTTTTAAATACATTTAACATTGAAATTGCATTATACTTTCCTTTATGTATGAACTTTCTGACAAAATAGGTAGAGACATAGAAACAAAGGGAGAGGAAGTATTTAAGTAGCTGTGCTAGTCCATTTCAATGAGTACACAATTGCTGAAATAGACTTAAATAAGACTTGAAAGAGTCAGCACAGGCTGTAAAAATGAGCAAAATAACCTTGAATTGATTTAAATGTTTCCAAAATAGTGACAAAAAAAGGAGAGGCCTTGTTTAAATTTAAAAAAAGTGTAAATGAAAGCATCTTGGTTTTCTTCAGGAAGAAAAATATTAATTGAATGCAAATGAGTGTCACTAATAAAGAGCTGAGAAACTGATGAAATGTGTTTAGAGATGTGAATAAAAAAATTAATTCAAACCCAAATGTTTGTTTTGTTTTTAATACATCAATTCACCTTCATAAATAAACTTTCTGATATAGAATATGAGCTACCAAAATGTTGATTGGTCTCATGGTTCATAGTTTCATAGAAGGGGCTTATTGTTGGTTGTTGTCCCAGTCAAGCTTTAGGCTATCAGAAATGGCAATAATCAGTTCAACTGATTAAAACACAAACATAATTTCCAGTTTTCCACCCGACCCCATTGTTAGCACAGAGGTTGAAACATACTTATTGTGAATGAACAGGAATAATGATGAACCAGGGTCACCACCTCCTTATGAAGAAGCATGGTGTATAGTCTAGGCAGACAATTTCATCTACTGCCATCAGACTTTAGATACACAGGTGTTTATGTTCACATATTACATATATATATTTGTGTGTGTATATATATATATATATATATATATATAATACTCTAATGTACCACCATGAACACATGACCTATACCCTCAAATTATCAATATTTTAACAAACATATCACCCATTACCCTAAGAAAAATAAGATCTGTGTACTTTTTTTGGCTTGGTTAGCATTTTCAAAACAAAATCAGCCAAATTGGAATCTACCAATATAATTCACAAACTTAACAGAGCAAATGAGAAAAAACAGGGTCATCTTAATGTAGCCAGAAAATGTAATTGAAAAATTCAGAATTTATTTTTAAAAATGTCAGCATACCAAGAATAGAAACTGCAGTAACTGGTAGGAGACACCTACAGCACCACATACTTAATGTTGAAAGACAAAGATTTTCCATCACTTTCTCCCTAATATTAGGGAAAATGGAAGAACTTCTACTCTCAATTTTTATTTAATTTAATAAATTTTATTTAACAGGAAAAGCTAGATTCTAGCCAATGCAGTATAGATTATTTTTAAAAAATAAAGAAAAGGCAGAGAGATTTGGACAGAACCTAACTGCTCTCATTTACAGATGAGCATGATTACATGTATAGACAATCCAGAGGATTGTATGAAAAGTAACAAACTGAACAAAACAATAAATTTGATGATAAACCAGGATATGAGAAGAATACATATGAATCAATTGCACTTCTGTATACTGGCAAGAAACAACTAGGAAGATTTACAGTCACATCAAAAATATAAAATACTTACAAATAAGTTTAACAAATATGTAAGATAAAAACCTCTACACTGAAAATGACAAAATATTTCTAAGGGAAAATTTAAAAGACTAAAGAGATATCCATGTTCATGAATTGGAAAATTTAAGATTGTTAAAATGTCATTTCTTCCCAAATGATTAAAAAAAATCCCAATAAAAAATATCAACAGGCTTTTTGTGTGGAAATGAAAAAAGCTGCTTCTACCAAAAAAATTAAAAAAAAGATTAGAGAATTTTGTAATGTTTTCCTTTCATGTTGAACCATGTCTGTAAAAAAAAAAAAAAGATTCAGTTCAGAAACACCTACATAACTTTTTAAAAAAAACACTAAGTTGAAGAACTCATATTACCTAATTTTGAGAATTAGTCTAAAGCTGCAGCCAAAAATATAGTATTGGAAATAAATATAAATTGACTATCGGTGAAAACTGGATGTAGATACAGATTGATGAGATGATGTAGAGTTTGGAAAATTATCCACAATAATTGGTCAATAGATTTTCTACAAAATTAAGATGACAATTAAAAGGAAGAAAAAGAAGTAATTTTCAAAAACTGATGTGAAACAACCTCATAAAGAAGTAAAAATTAATCTAAAATCCTATTTTGTGCCAAATAGCAAAAACAAGTCTTTCCGATGGACCAGAGATCTAAACAAATGCTAAAACTGTTTCTAGAAACACACATAGGAGAATACCCTTGCATGTGCACATAATGAATTAATCATGAAATAAATATTATGGATAAAGTGTAATTCATTTAAATTAAAAACTTCTTCTCAAAAGACATCAAGGAAATAATAGTTTGCTTTATGCAGATAGGGGAAATGATGTGCATCACTTATAAAAGAACCCCCAAAACAATAAAATAAATTCTCTAAATCAAAAATGGGAAAAATTGTAAACACTTCATAAATGGAGTTTTACAATGGCTAATAAGAATATGAAAATGTGTTCAATATTAGTTGTACTAATTTTTAACTTATTGTTTCTCAGCTCCAAACCTATCCTTCACTCTTTGTTTTATGACACTGGAGCTTTGACGATGCGTATCAAACATCACATTTCTGCTTCACCAGTTGGGTCATGTATCATCTGTCTATAGAGGTTAACAGATCCCAAGGCAGAGAGAAGGAAAAGGGGCCCACTGTTTTTTTGTTTGTTTGTTTGTTTGTTTTGTTTTTCTGTTTCCAGCGTGCTCCCTGCAAGCTTATAAAGACAAATATACGTATATCCTATAGCTCAACACTTCCTTTTCTGTTATTTACGCATGATAAATTTAAAAAGAAGCTCATAAAAATAGTTGTACAAAACTATTTTTAGCAGATGTATTCAAAATAGTTCAAAACAGACAAAACATTCAGATATTCAAACATGAGAAAATAGGTACATTATCTGCAAAAGGTTCATATAGTGGAAGACCACTTAGCAATGTAAATAAATGAACTAAAGACAAATTATTATCACAAGCAGCAGATAAATAAAATGTAAGATTTGAACTTAAGTCCCTGTCTTCATTTTACTGAAATATCCTGAAAGTAAACACTAGTTTTCTGGGTCAGGACGGACTTATTATTACTATAAACAGCAATAACTGTGTGGGTTACCCCCACCCCCACTTCCTTTTCCTGAGACAATGCAATGAGAACCAGATACTATATAATACATACCAAGGTCTTTACTATAGACTAGGAAGTCTAAAGTTATGAAATTGATTGATTCTTTAGAATAACTTGTACAGTAGCATTTCTCTCCTGAAGCCAAAAACCCTTATCCCCTGTTTTAGATTCTCAGCTGCTAAAAGAAATACTTTACTTTGAGTTTACATAAAAATTGGAATTTATTGGCTCACAGTTTTGAAGCTAGGAGAAGACCAAGACTGAGATATCAGCAAAGTGATGCTTTCTTCCCAAAGTTTGTAATGTTTTGGGGCTGGGTGCCAGCCATCTTTGGGTCTTTGGCTTTATCATCATATGGTACATGGCAACGTTTTCTCCTTTCCCTCTGGGTTCTACTGACCTGCAGCTTCTTGAGTGTCCTTATGGCTTACTCTTCATAAATCCTCCAGTAATAACTTTAAGGCCCAGACTCATTCATTAGACCACATCTTAACTAAAATTAACATCTTTTTAAAAGTCCAATTTAAAATGGTTGCACACCCATGCAATGGATTAAGTGGATTAAGTACATGCATTTCTCTCTCTGTCTCTCTCTCTCTCTCTCTCTCTCTCTCTCTCTCTCTCTCTCTCTTTATCTCTCTCTCTCTCTCTCTCCCTCTCCCTCTCTCCCTCCCTCCCTCTCTCTTTTTCTCTTTTACAAAATTTTATTTTGTATAAAATTCAATCTATCACATTCCCTAATAAAAATAAAATTTCCTTGAGAGGAAGGTGGAAAGAGGATAGGTTCTTATTGTTTGGAATGTAAATGCATGTTTGCAGAGGAAAGACATGACAAGTATTTCTATGTTGACATCCCTTGAGATATCTCCTTGGTCCAAGTCTCATCTCTTCTTGCAATAGCATCCAGAAAGGTAAATCTTTTACTATTCATTAAGTAATTTCCAAAGTTTTCTTATAGCCCATATTTCAGCTTTCTTTGTTCAGAAATCCCTAAACAAGAAGCATAAAATTATTTTTTCTGGAAACATCTAAAATAGCTCTGACAATGATGCATGAGAATTTTGCTCAGATTTTCACAAGAGCTATGGAAAAATAAATATCATAAATTGATTATAAAATGATAATTTGTGGGGCGGGCCACCGTGGCTCAGCAGGCAAAAATGCTCACCTGCCATGCCAGAGGACCCGGGTTCGATTCCCGGTGCCTGCCCATGTAAAAAAAAATAATAATTTGTGGGAAATGATGGAATAGCAAAATAGCATTGATGGGAAAGGAATGGAAGCTGGACTTTCTTAGATGCAATTTAACATATAGTTTTAACCTAAAATTTGCTTAACTTAAAATATACATATACATTTCTGAAGTTGGACTTTTGGTGACTATTTACATAGGAACTAATTATTCAAGTCTTTTGAATTCATTCTAAGAGATCGATTTGCATACATCTTCTCTCTATCCCAAAATCACCATTCCTCTATTTTTTTTGTTTTAAATCCCTGACTACTACTACTTGATCAGTAATCCAGCATTTTATTCACTGCTCATGAATCTATGTTAATACTTATTTCAGACAAATTCTTATTACAAGCAACAGATAAATAAAATGTAAGGTTTGAACTTGTGGTCCCTGAAATATTTTCCTTTCTTCTGTTGTTCTGACTCTTTGTTGATATAGTTCCTGGTGGTACCAATAATTATTTTTTCTTCTCAGTCTAGAGGTTAAAGGAAAACCCCCATGAGTAAAAAGGTGTAAATTAAAAGGGGGTTGCAAATTGGAAAAAATGAGGCATGGTGAGAATGTGAGTTATTTGCTCCTGTAAGTTCTCTCTTTATATCCTGCAGCGGTTGCTAGATCAACTGCTGACCAGTGATCAACATCTAAGTTTCAATAATATCTCTTGATAAACTGACAGCCATTTATCAAAAAGAGAATAGTTGCTTTCTTGAGGAGAAGTAGTTTTCCTGCCAAATCTTAAGGAAATCCACCATGGGGTCCTACAGGTTTCCTTCAGTGACACCTTCTGTCACAGTCACTGTATCAGCCAGGGTTCTCCAGAGAAACAAAATCAGCAGGATATAGAAAGATTTGTTATAAGAATTGATTTATGTGGTTGTAGGGGTTAGCAAGTTCAAATTCCAAAAAGAGGCCAGATACTAGAAATTCCATGAGGACTGATGTTGAAATCTTCAATCCAAGTCTTTAAGGGAGACCTGAAAAAAGTGAATAATATTGCTTTGAAGGAGAATTACATATGATTCTGGAGCCCCCTCTCTTGCTTACCAAGGTTAAATTTCATGATATCACCAATGATCCGAACCAGCATGTTCTGGGGAATTGATAATTAAAGTCCCTGAGAATTAAATCAGTGCTAAATGCCAGAGAATTTATTTACTGAACAAATACACTTCAAGTCTGCTTAGTTGTTTTTTTCATTTGTAAAAGCAGCAAAATCTAGTCTCTGTTTATGAAAACAGCAAGGGGCAGGGAAGAAAGTATGACCCATTTATGTGATTTATACCCTTTTTTAGCAGTTGTGTCAATTTGCTCCAATAAAGGGACAGCTTCTGAAAATGTGACTCTGTTTCTCCAAGACTCATCTATCTTTTAAACTAGTTAAATTTTAAAATTAAAGGAAAATAAGAATCATCACTGTTCTAGTTTGCTAGCTTCTGAAATGCAACACACCAGAGATGTACTGGCTTTCAATAAAAGGGGATTTATTTAGTTGATGTATAGTTCTTCAGAAGATAGGTAGCTAACTTTCAACTGAAGTTCTTTTTTATGTAGGAAGGCACAAGGCAAACTCTGCTGGCCTTCTCTCCAGGCCTCTGGGTTCCAGCAACTTTCTCCTGGGTGATTCCTTTGTGCATCTCCAAAGACCTGGGCTGAGCTGCAAGTGCTGAGGTGAGGTATGCTAAGCTGCTTGGGCTGTGCTACATTGAGTCTCCCATTTAAGCACCAGCCGATTAAATCAAACATCATTCATTGCAGCAGGTACACCTCCTAGCTGACTGCAGATGTAATCAGCAACAGGTGACGTTCACATGCCATTGGCTCATGTCCATAGCAATAGAACTAGGCATCTTCACCTAGCCAAGTTGACACCTGAATTTAACTACCACAACCACTATGCATCTTTCCAATCATTGATGATGTTTTAATCTCTGTGTTTCAACAGGGACAGTTCATTGCTTTTGGTTTACACTTGGTAGAGAATGGGAACTTCAGAGTTCCACTGAAATTTATAAAATAACTGCCCATAATGTATGGATCAGGAAAACTAATGTATGGATTGTGCTTACTGCTGGTTTGAACTAATCAAAGATATACTTAGACCTATATAAATAATCATAATATGGTTCCAGATCCACTGGATCCGCTTGAGACTTTTTTATTACCTGAAACTAGAGGCCCGTATTTTAACTGATTAGCCATAGTAATTTTCTCTGCCCCAGGAATTAATTATAACTCACAGGCAACAAGAGCCCCCGTCCAAGTGCTGAAAATTTTCCCTCACAAATGAATAGTTACCCTACTGATTGCATATAGATCACTTTAAGAAAAACCATGAGAAAGATTCTTTATTAAAGCATGTGGGTCTTCCTTTAATTTTTCCAACTCCCACGTCATGGTGATCTGGATCTATGGATGGGGGTTTATGGATCTCTGTTTCAATGACTCTCAAAACCTAATATTTTTGTTTTTATTTTGTTTTATTGTTTTTGTATAATAATACATTGATTTTCAAAATGTTGTCTATTAATAACATAATCACTTCTGAAATACTTTCAAATTAAACCATAGTAAATATTTTTTTCTGGCTGTTTCTTATGCAAGTTCACTTGCAGTACTTGCATTAGTTTTGTGTTACCATTCAGGTTCTTGATATGCCCTTTCAATTTAGGGAGTCCTTTTTCCTACTAGGAGTTCTGGACAATTAATATCAGTAAATCTATGGCTCATTTATGTCAACAACAGGAACTAACTTAGCATGTCTCTTTGCTAAGTAAAATGTTGCAAGTGAAAAAAAGAAGTGGTAAAGCAAGATAAAAGGATATGATTAAAGAATCAGATTTGCTTAGTAAAAAGAGAGAAATACTATTGATGAATTTGCTGATATGTTGACCAGCATAAGAATGAGGCATTTGATCCTTTGTATCAGGGAGGAATGATGAATATATAGAGACAAATGGATGGAGGTTGGAAGATGGTTAATGGTTTTTTGGATGGGGTGAATGTATTTTTCATGTGGAACGGGTATGTTATTTCTAGGTCCAAAGGACACACTGTGTTAGATTGAATCATAGGCCAACAAACACATATTAAAGTTCTAACTTTAGGCCCTGTGGATGTGAACTCATTTGCAAATAGGATTTTTGAAGATCTTAAGTCCAAACAGAATCAGGGTGGGTCTCAACAAATATGACTTAAAACCTTATCAGCACAGAATATTTAGACAGAAATACCCAAGAAAGAGTAGAAGTAGAAATCAGAGGGGAAGAAAGAAACAGATCACCATATGATTGAGGCAGAGATTGATTGCCTGTAAACTAATACCAGAATGTCACAAACATTGGATGAAGGATGGTCTGTTGATACATTGCTTTTAAACAACTAGCCTCCAAAACTTGGAGATAATAAGTTCCCATTGTGTGCTTATGGTATTTGTTAAAGCAGCCCTGGCAAGCTAATAGACATAATAAGCCCAAGACATTTATTCTGAGCATATAAGAGACATTCAAAAGAGATCAAACATTTTATGTGCAGTGCAATAAATATAACTTGAAGTGAAGAATAAAAATCGCCCTATAGATTTGAAAAATGAAAACAAAAGGTATTATATAATTCATAGATAAAAATAAGCAATAAGTTAAATTATGAAATATGTACATGCAGTGGCAAATAATTTAGTAACCTATCAACATCTACTAGTTGCATCTGAAATTTAATAAGGAAAATATTTGACTAGAGTGCAATTACTACAAAACAAGAAAAACTAAAAGCAAAACTAGATATTCAACTAGAGAAACAATAAAAATAAATAAGCTAGGAACACAAGAATGTCAAAAAATAAATAATAATACAAGATATGAAATCAATAGAGCAGAGAACAGAAGTAAAAAGGATGGTGAAATTATTTTCTGAAAAACTAATAAGATAAACTAAATTCTAGAAAGACTAACCAGAAAAAAAAAAAATAGAGAGGGAAATTATGCAATGAACAAAATATAGAACAAGAGAAGAAATAATCATTAAAATTATAAAATTACTATGCTGATTGTGTTAGGTTGAATCATGTACCCCAATAAACATGCTTTTTAAATTTTAATTTGCATTCCCGTGGGTGCAATCTTATTATAAATAGTACCTTTTTTAGATGTTCTTTTTAGTTAAGGTGGGGCCAACTGAATTCTGCTGGATCTTATCCATATTTCTGGATACCTTAAAAAGGTAAAGAAATTGGAAGCTAGGAGTCAGAGACACATGAGAAGAGCCAGAAGATGAAGTCAGTGGAAAACTTAAAGAGCAGAGTGGAGGACATTACCATGTGAAAGGAGGCAACAGTTCAAGTCAAGGGACCCTGAGAATAGTCAGCAGACAGCACCATAATGCTACAGACTTAAAAGAGAGAGCAAACCTTGCTGATATCTTGATTTTGGACTTCGTCCAGCCTCAAAACCACAAACCAATAAATCCCTGTTTTAAAGTGAAAACCAGTTTGCTATATTTGACATAACAACCTGGCAAACTAAGACACTAATGTATTTAAAAGGTTAAATGATTCTTATAAACTGGAAACATAGAAAAGCTGATGCTGGTCCAAGAGAAAATAGAAATCATAAATGCAAAAAGAATCATTAAAGTAACTGAAATGGCAATTTTTGAGCCCCTGCCCCATGAAAAAGCACCAAGGTCCAGGCAGCTTTAAAATCAAGTTCTATTAAATATTGAAGGACAGAGAACTCTGTTTTATACTTTCTGAATATAAAAACAGAAAGAAACATCAAAAGAAATTATATGAAGTAAATGCAATAATGCTAACAAAACTTGTAAAGTAGAAACTAAAAAATGAATTTATGGACAATTTTACTTTTGAATATAAATGCAAAAATCCAAAATAATATATTTTAGGGAGCTCACTGCATATCAAAATTAACACTGTGTCGCATGAAATAGTGTTAGTACAGACATGCAAAGACAGATTAACAACAGAATATTTCTCATATTGATCACCACATTGTTGGTCCAAATGAGACACAATGCCGCAACACCTTCAAACTCAAATTCAAAGTCATTTAACGCAAAAGCTCTGAATAATGCTCCAGAAGAATTTATAAAAGAATATCTTCATGGTATATGATAAGAAAATACTTGTTAAACAGGATGCTAAAATGATAATAATAAAGGGAAATTGATAAATTGCATTATTTTAGGGCTGAGAATATCAAATCATCAAAAACTTTAATGAAAGAGTGAAAGTGCAAAACATAAAGTAAAAGACATGTATCTGGGAAAAAATGAAAACAACTCCTACAAATCTGTAACAAATAATCAGATAGCAAAATAGAAAAATACAAAAAGACCTGCACAGACATTTTAATAAAATGATAACTACATGGCTGATAAATATATGAAAATGGGTACAAATATTTAGGAAATTCAAACTAAAGAAAAATGTGAAACAGCTACTGCATAAATAGAAGAAGAGCTAAAATGAAAAAGACACAAAACTAATAGAACTATGAAACAATTCACCAATTTGGAAAAATACAAGATTAACATTAAAAAATAAGTATTTTCATTGTTAAATAGAATAAGAGGTAGGAGAGTATTCTTTATAGCAACTTAGTAATTACATTAGTAGGAATAAATAAGGCTATTATTAAGAAGCATTTTAAACTCTATTAATATAATTTGAAGGCCTGAAAAGAGAGATGTCTTAAGTATATATTCAATGAATTGTGAGGAAAATGTTAGCAACAATTGACTTAGTGACTCTCAAATACAGATGGACTTTATAACCCATGACTATCTAAGGCAGTTTTGCGAAAGAACAAATAAAATACATTAGCAAGGCATATTAACTAAAATATTGTATTATTGGCAGGTCTGGAACTTGTTAGATATACCAGACTAATGGTTCTCAGATGTATTTCCAGAACATATCACTAGCATCTCCTAAGAAATTTTTATGTATGCACATTCTCTAGTCTCCTTCCTGAGCAGGGAAATTGAAAAAAAAAAAAAAAAAAACTCTGGTGATGGACCCCAACAATCTATTTGTAACAAGCTATGATGTCTTTGTCTTTGTAATATATACATTTGACTACACTGACCTAAATCCCAGAATTCTCTTTCATGTAAATATCTACTTAAAATGAACCATAAAGAGACTCTTGCATGAAATCTGGAGTGTAGACTTGAAGCCGTAGCCATTTTGTAGCTCACATATATGGTTACTGATCTGCTGGCTTACCTCATTGATGTGAGACAGAAACTAATCCTGGAGCTCCTCTACTTTTACTTGGATTCTGCTTCAGCTTTTCCAACTTCTGGACCAAGTTGCCATTAGAATAGATGGCAACACTTTATTACAACTCAAGACAGTGTGGAAATCTATATAGGAGAACTGTGATTATAGTTTTCACTGGTATGGCGGAATGAAGTTTAGAAGTTAAATTAAGTGAAGTTACAGTTAATAGAAAATTATTGAAGTTATATTACTGCACCATCTAAATTTTGGTATTGATATTCACACTTGTGACAAGGATTTCAAACGTGATGGTATCAGCAAAAGTGTCAAACTCATTATCCATTGGGTTTTACAATGTAGTGATTATTGATTTTAGTGAGAGCTGGAATGAACTGTAGATAAGAAATTCATGAGAAAATGCAGGTTCATGATTGCCTCTCTTTAAACAAAGTCTGTGTATGAAGCAGATCAGAGAAATAAGATGGTGCTGGAGTGTGATTGAGGACTGAGGAACTACCTTATCTATTCTACAGCTAAATCCTCTCAATTTTACGTGAGAAATCTCCTTCAAATCTCTGTACTTTCTCTAGCATGTGCACATCAACACAAGCTCAGTTCAAGCTTCAATATGCTATTGCCAAAAGTACAAGCAACATATTACTTGCTCAGTCTAAACGTTCCTTAAAAATAAAACAAGAGAAGATAAAAATAAGAGACATGGAACCTGATTCTAATCCATAGGATATGATAAGTGTAATAAAAGAGAGAAATGAGCAGTGTTTTGGAAGTAGTGCAAAAAGAATCTACTGTTCCAAAGGTAGAACAGTAGTACTGCCTTCACACCTCGCTACCAAATAGAAATGCACAGTTGATTACACAAATTTAAAGAGCACAGTTTTGCTCCTTTTAAGAAACTCTAAATTTGCAATGAGTTTGGGAGAAATCTATAATGCTAGGCAAATTAGTTGCTAAGTAAAAAGGAAGGAGTATGGAGTAAATTGAACAGTAAGGGGAAATAAGGATCCAAGAATGTAAATGAAGTATTCAGAAACCATCAATAGAAAAGAAGAGGATAGAGTAAATGCAAGAGAATATTATAAAATAAAGCTAGAAATGGGTTTTTAATTATAATTTGAAGTGAAATTCACAAGATCTGAAGAAATGTGTACCTAATTTAGCTAGAAATAAGGGAACTTTAAAAGGTGAAGAAAGCAAATACCTTAAAGAAATTGTACATTGGCAAGTGCAATTTGGCATTCCCCTGCATGATTGCCCTGTGCAAATACATTTCAAAGAAAAGATTAAATGAAGGAGAACACAGAATTTGGTCATTTTATGATGACATTAATTTCATCCAGAACTGTAAGGAATAATAACAAGTAAAAATAAGTGATTTATATGAATAGCAATCAGATTTTCCTTATTAATTATGTCATTTATGTCTTATACATTCTTGCACTTTTTACTTGTTTGATTTTTCTTGTTTTCTGGTTTTCTTTTGTATTTTGTCCAGTAGTTTAGTCATGATATGAGGGAGATAAATTAGTCTCTATGTTTTGAATATTTTTCATTGATCACATGCAGTTTCTATTTTATGATTGTTACTGCTAGCATAATTTGCACATGAATATTCAGAACACTTACATCTTCATTTTATGCATTAAATCATTTAGCATTATAAAGTATCTTTCAGTTTATTCAATGCTTTTTGCTTGAATACCACTTTGCTAGTATAATTTTGTTACATAAATTTCTAACTATAATTTTCCCTTTTCCTTTAATTTCATATTTTTTAGATCACTGTGAATTAGATTTACTTCAACACAGGATAGAGTTGAATTTTTTTGTGTGAATTAACATGAAAATTGTTTTATTTTAACAGAGGTGTTAGGCCTATATATGTTTTTAAATAACATACATTTGATACTAGTTCTGTCATAAAAGTTTTTTATGTTTTATAGTTATTTTAAGCCACATTTATTTACAATGTATATATCTGATATTCTGATATTTAAAAATTATAAATTTTTGTGACGGTGATTAACTTTATAATTATACCTGGTACAATGTCTTCATTCCCATATTTCCTTAATTCCCTCTGAAAGCCAATAACAAAATTAGCATGTTTCTTTCTCTTTTTCCTCTACCACTCAATACTAGCTCCAATACAATCCTTTTGTGATAAACATTGTATTTCTATATACGTTTACTCTATTATTTTTTGTTGTTGTTGTTATTTAACAGAATGTTTTAACACTCAAAGATGACAGATTAAAAACCCTGTAAAATTACTCTATTCCCCACCATCTTTTGGTTTCCTTTCCAATTAGTACCAGCTGAACCATTTCCATGTGCATATCCTGTTCTATAATACTAACTCCCTTTCGTGTGTGTTAGACTCATCTCTGCCACTAACTATTCAATGCTCACTGCCGGTCATCATGCCTTGATTTCCTTAAGAATGTTTTGATTGCCTCAAGTTCATTCTTACAGCGTTTCAATCATTTTTTGTCTTTTTATGAGCATTTGGTAAACTTTTTCAGTATATGATACCACCGTTATTCTTTCATCAAAATAATATTGACGCAGAGTATTTCAAACAATTGCTTAGTTTTATTATTTATATATATAGCCTATAAAATTTAATTATTATTTATAATTATTCATGATTTTGGAAATGTTTTTGGCTTAACCTCAAGACTCTTTTTGTTCCACTTTAAAATGTACATGTTTACTGTTTTCTATTTAGAATAATGAGTCAGTTCTTTCCACAATACAAGGACATTTTACTAAGAATGTGTAATACTACAATAATATAGTGAAATTATAATTCATTTTTTTAAATTTTATAATATAAAAAATAAAAAATTATTTAAAAATATATATTTAACTTTCTTATATCTGTATAACTAACATTGTTTTATCTTCCTAGTCTATTTTTTTTCCTTTTAGCCATTTATCTGGTTGTTGAAATTTGATAAAGTTTCAATTATGTTCTTCTTTCATATTGATGCACTGTTTTATAAGAACAAGTTTTTTCTGAGTTGAATATTGAAGATAGAGAACAAAGACAGGAGAAAAAATGGGTTTGTAGGTATGTGTGTGTGTGTGTGCTTATGTGTATAATATGTAGTCACGATAATAAATGTGTGGTTGTTTAATGTGGTCATTGGTCCAATTAAATGAGCTATGATAGTCTCCAGCTATTTCTCCACTGTGCATTAATACAATCCTATAGGGAATAAACTGCGAGAGTTTGATCCATTGCAATTTCCCTGTGATAGATAGCAGAAAATATAGATATTAAAGTTGAACTGATGGGAGATTTATTTTTTCTTTTCCTCTTTCCTCTAGATCTTTCCAATCACATATTTTCTCTCTGTAGTTATATTCTTACCTTCCTTCAATGGCCTAATAAGAAAGGTCTGACCGAGCATTTCTAACTGTCAAAGGTTAGTAAACCTCTGTTTATTCTGGCACAGAAGAGATTTCCTGGAGATTTATACATAATAGAATTTTTGTCACTTTCTCCAATAATCTTCAAAAATATGACTTCTTTCTTCAGGGTTACTTGTTCACCTAAAGTATAGTTGCCCATATGTTACAGGAGAGTATTTATTTTAAACTCTTCCTGGTTTGTTAATCATACATATCATCACTAACTATTGTACCCTGTCCATCAAGCAATGAATTAAAGAAAGTAGGTGTGCCTATGAGTGACATTATTGAAACTTATGTGAATAAATTGTTCTCTAGTTGATCAGATGGGCACAGCAGTGTTGCCAACTGAAATCAAATAGAAATAATACAGTATTCTCTTCCTATCTTCCAAATGCTGGCTAGGCCTAGCAATGGAATTAAATCATATTAAAAGAATCTGCATCCTATAAACTGAGATCAGAACCCAGACTGTCTCATTTCAGCTATACTTGCCAGTTGGTACATTGTTCTGTTTTGCTTTGACCGGAATGAACAGCAATAATGATGGAAAAAAAAACAAAAACAAACTTTTTTTCAGAGACAAAGGGACAAATCTTTCTTGAAACAACACAAAGGAACAAAGACTTTGGTAAATATTTATTTCTTTAAATTCATTCCATTTAAATTCACTCATTCACAGCAATACTAATAAAATGTTATTTCTGTATAACTTATAACTGTTATCTTACACTAATGAAAACAGGAAGAGTATGGAATCACATCTTCCTTTTTCTAGAGGAGGACAAACAGACCATTCTAGTTTCTACTCTCCTTTTATTATCCCCTTTATAGTGGAGAAAACTTTTATATAGGAAAATATATAAAACAAAGAAGGCAAAATTAGTTCTCTTACAACTAAGCCCAGTGGCTCTAGTTGTATAAACATGCTTTAATAAAGTTATAAAGAGAGTTCTTCCACCAGAACAACTGTTAAATAGGCAGAATCTTATCTGAGTCAACTAGAAATTCTAGAACCCAGTTGAACACTATAATGCGTTAAGGAAAGAGCAGGAAGAAGAAGCTGATAAATTACTATAAGTACCACAATAATACCACTAAATACTGCTAATGAGTACCAGTAAATACAACTGATATGCAATTAGCAATAATCACATATCCCCCACTCTTGTGGCAGGCAGCAGTGGGTTCTGGTCTCTCTCATAGCTTCATGGTACCAGGAAGGGACATAAAAATCCAGGACCACTATATTTTAGGTGGGCTGGGGAAGGGCGCTCACTATTGCTTGTCACTGCCTTTGACGACCACTTTAGAACACTGGAGGCCTAGCTCTGAGAGCAACCGTTACTCCAACCTGCCCTAGAGAAAGGCAGCAGAGAAGATTTAAAGATGGTACTCTCCCTCAGAGCTGTGGAGGCCAGGTAAAGGTTTGGATTTGCAAGGTTGGTGCCAAGTCAAGAAAGCACAGCTTCAAGGAGCTGTGGAAGAAGCTCCTGGTGACCTTTCTGACCCCTCTCTTATTTCTTCCCTATGGCAGTCTGGAGCCAGAAATCTCTCTTTTTGTGTGTCCCTGGCTTTGTTTGGCCTAGAAAGACTGACTTGGAAAACTCTGGGGCTCTCCTTCCAGAATTTAACCTTCAGAATAAAGCAGCTTGAGACAATGAAAGCAGTGCCGAACAATAGTGGTGGGTGGCCTGGGGCAAATTTTATTTGTTCTAAGACTTGCAGAACCCTAGGGAGAGGCAGAATGTATATTTCCTGGGAACCAAAAGAGGGCAGTAAAATCTCCTGTCAACAGGAAACCCCTAAGGCCACTAGCAAGCACAAGCCCAGGACAAGTCTTGGACCCAGAATAGATAGGACATAGCTCTGTGCATTCACCTTGAGCTAAATTTCCTGATAGAAGGGCTGAACTCTGAAAGAGAGTACCAGCCAACATGAAGCCAGTTTTGCAAAGATGGCAAAAGGTGTCTTAGCTTGGGTTTGCTATGTTTTGTTAGTTCCTGACACTGAAAAAACAAATCTATCTTATCAAGAGCTAGATATAAATTCAAGAAACAGATTTCTCAGTGAACAAATTACATGAATTATGTTTTAAAATATTAGAATATATAATGTACAAAAAAAGATTACAAGACAAAGAAACAGAAAAGGAAGAAGATAAACTCCAGAAAATATCAACAACATAAAAACCAGACTGTGGACATAACAACCACCACAGACATGGTACTGGCAAAGGACAAAACTATAAACCAATGGAATTGAATTGAGAGCTCAGAAATCAGCCTTCACATTTACGGATTACCAATTTTTGACAAGGGACCCAAGACCACTCAGTTGGGAAAGAATAATCTCTTCAACAAATAGTGTTGGGAAAAATCTCTGCATGCAAAAGAATAAAGGTGCATCTATACTTCACACCATATGCAAAAATAGGTTCAAATTTAATCAAAGACCAAAATATAAAAACCAGAACTTTAAAACTCCTAGAAGAAAACATGAGGAAGCATCCTTAGGACCTTGTGTTAGGCAATGGGACTTTACACCCAAAGCATAAATAACCAAATAAAAAATATATAAATTAGACCTCATCAAATTTAAACATCCATACAAAAAGAACTCTATCATGAAAGTAAATGTCAACATATGCAATGGAAGAAAATATTTGGAAAATACGTATCAAATATATTCTGGCATATATATTGTGGCAAATGAATACACAGTGAGACATCATTTTATACCCATTAGAATGACTACAATTTTTTAAAAAATAAAAAATTATAATTGTTGGTGAGGATGTGGAAAAGTAGAAACACTTGTTCATTATTTGTGGAAATATAAAGTTGTTCAGACTCTGTGGAAAACTGTTTGGTGGAACTTCCAAAAATTAAATATAGAATTACCATCTGACCCAGAAATTTGACTTTTAAATATATACACAAAAGAATTGAAAGTAGGGACATTTTCACACTCATATCCATAGTGGTATTATTTACAATTGCCAAAAGATGAAAGCAAAACTGTGTCCATCAACTGATGAATTGATAATGGAAGTGTATATTTACAAAATTAAATATTATTCATCCGTAAAAAGGAATGAAGTTCTTATACATGCAACAATATTGATGAATCCTGAAAATATTATATTGAGTGAAATATGCAAGACCCAAAGGACAACACTATATGATTATACTGATACGAAATAAGTAGGGTTAGAAATAGAGTCAGAAACTAGAATATAGGCTACCAGGGCATGGAATGAGATAGAGAATAGGGAGTAAGTCTAATAATGTACAAAGTTTTCATTTGGGACTATTGGAAAATTTTTGTAAGGATCTTGTTGATGGTGGCACAATATTGTGAATGTAATTAACTTCACTGAATTATATATTTGAATGCTGTTAAAAGGAAGTAATTTTAAGGTTGTTTATATGTTACCAGAATAAAAATTTTGAAAATCTCCATGGAATTGTACAAAACTAACAGTAAACCCTAAGTTAAACCATGTGCTATAGTTAACAGTACAATTATAGAAACATTTCATCAATTGTAGCTAATGTACCATACAAATGCAAGTGGTTAATAATGGGATCGCATACAGAAACACCACATTTTATGCATGCTTTTTATGTATATCCACTTCTCTAATAAGAATAATTTTCTTAAAAATCAGCCCCATAGAAATATTAAGTGACATAAATACTATTTGTGGATTTAGAGATAAACAGCATGGGATGGGAGTTAGGGAAGTTGTTAGTGTAAATTTCCTCTAACATTTAAAAATGTTCTTTTCTTGTCATCTGATTTGATGACCTTGTTTCCTGCTTTTGTTGAGAAAATACAATCAACTGAAAAATAACTTATTGTTACTCAGAAAACATGTACCATCAAATATATTCTCCATACATTTTCACATCCATCTTTGTATTATTTCTTGGTAATTTTAGCTTTGTTGCATGATTCACTCTCCAATTTGGCACTGTGGACATGGCCGTTTGATTAGATTATTTCTTTGGAGGTATGAACCCACCCATTCAAGGTGGGTCTTGATTGATTTACTGGAATCCTGTAAAAGGGGAAATATTTTGGAGAAAGCTTAGATGCAGATATTTGGAGATGCTTGGAGAACTGACATAGGCAGACACAGATGTTTGGAGATAGACAGAGGTTCTGAGAGGAGGCCCCTGGAACTATATGCTGAAAACAATGAAACCCCAGAGCAGAGGGGCAGCAGGCATCACCATGTGCCTTCCCATGAGATGCTAAGCAAGCCAGAAACCATAGTTTTGCCTCAGAGAAGCTAAATAAGGACCTCAGATGCCGGCCACATGCCTTCCCAGCTAACAGAGAAATCCTGGGTGCCATTTGGCCCTCTTTCAGTCAAGGTATCTTTCTCTGGATGGATGCCTTAATTTGAACATTTTTAAGGTTTTAGAACTGTAAACTTGTAACTTAATAAACCCTTTTTATAAAAGCTGACTCATTTCTGGTATATTGCATTCCAGCAGCACTAGCAAAGTAAAATAGTAACCAATAGTCATTTATTATTTAACTCAATGGACAATTTTAAATTATATTATGTTTAAATATATATTAGACCTATCCTCAGTATATTATACTGGGAATTATTCCTGTCTTCTTGGGAGACTTTCTTAGACTTGGGTTCCCAAGTTTAGGAAACACTAAAACACTCCTGTTTCTCTTTACCTCATTGTTCATTGCATATATACAACAAACAATGTATATTGTCTTCTTTGCTGCTTCCTCAGTTTTCTAATTTTTAATTATTTCAGACTTCAGTTTCCTGACCTTGTAATATCTTTAATCTATATTAATCCTTTAAGTGATTTAATTCACTGCAGTATCTTCAGACAAGAACTCTCTTGAACCTATAGACATATGTCCCATATCGACTGAGCAAATCTACTTAGATGTTAAACAGACTTCTCAAAATTATCATCTGTAACTCAAGTCCTGATTTCAATCAAGAATCATACCATCTTCACTTTTCCCATCTCAAGAAATGACAAATATCTCAAATATTGGAGCCATTTTTGACTTTTCATTATCAATGACACTCAACTTTAGCTACAGAATATATACAGACTCAAACCACTTCTCCTCACCACCATGCTATCATAAATTTAGCCACCATTTTATCTCACCTAGAAATTACAATAGATTAATAACTGGCCTTCTTACTTCCAACTTTGTTCCTTCAAGATTTATCTGGATGCAGTCACCTTAGTGAATCTTGTTTACTTCTTTTTTCAAACCCCCAAACTTTCTCCATCTTACTGAAAGTAAGAGCCAGATTCCTACATATGCGCCTCCAAGTTCTAGGTAAACCTCTTTCCTCACCCTCAAGTAACTTCACTTTTTTGATGAGTTTGGCATCTTTGCCTTTCCTTAAACTCCCAAAGCAGGCATGATACCTCTGTCCTTGCCCCTTCTTTTTGTCTGTAATGCGCTTTAGTCTGATAACTTCACGAATTTCTCCTTTAATTCATCAGAGTCCTATTTTAATATCAGTTTATCAGAATGTCTATACTCTCTATCCTAAGTATTTCTGCCTACGTCTCCTACTTTATCTCCCTTGCTTGCCTTTGCTAAATTCATAGAAGTTATCACCACCAATCTTATTAATCATCTGTATGATTACTGTCTGTCTTTCCCTACTTAAATGTAAGCCTAATGTGAGGAAGGTCTTTTTCTGCATACTTTAGCAGATTCGTCTTAGAAAAATACTAGTCATGTAGTATGTATTCTATATATATATATATATATATATATATATATATATGGAATGTTTCATGAATTTGCGTGTCATCCTTGCACAGGAGCCATGCTAACCATCTCTGTATCATTTCAATTTTAGTATATGTGCTGCTGAAGTGAGCACTCAATATGCATTTTTGAAAGATTTTATAAAGTTCAATTGCAAGGAATATGCATCTTGAATCTCCATATATTGACATATTAATATTTCTTTCCTACTCTAGAGGTAATTATCAATTGATTGTACTCTTCCCACGTTATCCTCCTACATTCCTTTCTTTAAGTATATTTTGACCTTCAAGATTAAGTCTCCTTTGTGTGGTGTGAGGGATATGTATGCCTGCTTTTTGTCATTGAGTAGTATGAAATTTACATGACTCAAATGCTTACATATTCTTGTATTTAGGAACAATTTACTATAAAGGATTCTTCTTACCATAAATGTGTTTACATCTTCTTTCAAATGACTATTTTTTCAAGCAGGATTTTCTAAAAGACTGGTGCAACTAGAGGGTAGTTAATTGATCATGAAATGGGTGCCAAGCAATAAATTAAATCTAGACATAGGAAGATAAATTATCTATTTTTTTCCATTTGCTTTCATACCAGTCCAACACCTTCTTTACCACGGGAGCAGTTGGACCTTTCATTACTGACAGGTTGAATAATGACTTGGTGACACTAGTTATATACATGAACAACATTTTTCTTGTATAATCTGTTACAACACAGTTAAACAAAACACACACATACAGAACCAATTAATATAGCCACATTGCTTGTCTATATAAAAGCTTACTTTCAGGAATATACTTATATAGCTAATGGTTTATTTTATCTATATTCACAAGTTTCAGCTATAATCAACTGACAGTAGAGATTGAGAATAATATATCTTTAGTATTTTACGTATTTCCTTTGAGATTTTTCAAAGAAAACTCATTGAATCTATGTAATTGTTGACAGCAAAAAAGATTTCAGAATAACTGGCCACTTAACTAGTCATATGAGAGTGGCCTTCTCTTTTGAATAAACATACCATTTTTGAGAAAACAAATACATTTTTATCTGCTGGAGAGCCTACAACATCCCTTGTATTTAAGTAATGTTTTTCCTTATCAAGAAGAATGAAGTGAAAAAAACAGACTTTTCAATAAAGATGAGAATATATTTAGTAAATTAGAAACATCAATCTTAATTGGCAATGTTAAGATTTTTATGTCAGTTGTTCATTTTCATATCTAGATGACTGTGCACATATGACATATGAATATCATTTAAAATAAAGATCATCAATCTAGATGATATATCATCCATCTGTATTGTAGAAAATAAAATATATTTAGCATGGTATTTTGCCAACATTGCCAAGTAATTCTAACTACATCCCATTTAACAATAGCATATGAACATAATGACTTAAATATCTTTTTCATACTTATAAATCCAGTGTGGCTTAACCTTCTAAACACAAATGATTGACTGTCACAAAAGCTTGATGGGTTGAGCCAAATCCATTTTGTTTCTCTGCATTTCTGTAGTTGTTTCATTTGCATTTCTGTAGTTGTTTCATTTTCATTGTTGCTAGTGTTTTTTTGCTGTTTGTTTGTTTTTTTGTATGCTGTATGGCAGGGGTCACATTTCATTCTTTTTCCATGTGAGTATCCCCTTATTGCAGCATCATTTGTTGAATTTTTATTTGGTTGGTTTTTCATTTGTTTTCTTGTTTGTTTGTATGGGAAGTGCATGGGCTGGACTCGAACTTGGGTTTCCCACATGGCAGGTGAGAATTCTACCACTGGATTATCCTTGCACCCCCATGCTAGTATTTTAATTGTCAAGCATCTACGTCCTATGACTCTTTGGAAGAGACAAAGTTTTCCAATTGATTTCTGACAAGTAAAAAGAAAGAAAGAAAATACTGATTTGGGTACCAAACAAAGGATAGAAATAACATTGACTCTGTGGGTTTAGAGAAGTGGCAGTAATAAAGATTCAATCCAGGTATGCCACTGCCATTATAACTGACTCTAAAATACAGTCTTAGTTCAACTGAATCTTTCCAAAGGATTCAGAATATGATTTTTTGACTGCTTGTCAAATTGGCCATCAAATGTGTGTCAGATAAGGAAGATAATTTGAGTTTCCATTAATAATCTGAAATTGCTCATAGAATAAAGGAGAAGAGATCTGTGAAGGAGTCTTGGAAAATATTATGGAAAAAAGCATTGTCAATCTCTCATTTTATTGATGAGAGAAAGGTATCTGTATTTCTTTTTTGGTGTCAGGGCTATAGGAAATCATAGATATTTACTACAAGATGGGAGAATTCCAAATATTGAGTTAAATTAAGTCAGACACCAAAATTAAGAAATGATTTCCTTGGTGTCAGTTCTGGATATTGAAATATTGAAAACTATACTGCTCAGCTTCCCCCCCCCCCCAAAAAAAGAAGTTTCTGTGAAGAGATTCATGGTATATATTTCCTATCATTATTTCTTGAATCAAAGCATCAACAGAATTACTGGTGAGATAGATAGTGTGGTTTTCTTTTTGGTCATTCATCATACATGGAGGGATAAATGATTGTTTCAGATAACCATATTTTAACTAAAATAAAAATGCTAACTCCAAAGTTCTTCATGTTTTCGAATCAAGGCTAAATAAGTGACTCTACATAGATTAATATTGCCATTTACAAAGAAAATTGCCCAATACTAGAACAAATAGCTATAGTAAATTAGGAGTTTTGATGGGAAGACTAATAATTGTCAAGTCTGGGATTTGATTTTGTAGTTTTCTTTTAAAAATGTCTGGTAGTTTTGAAACAAGGATGTTTAAAGTGGGCATTGATTTTGTTTAAACTATATGAAGTCTCTAGATGGGTGAATATTTGTAGATTATGCACAGCATCTGTACCCCCACCCACTCACCCACACACACATAAGAATTTCCTTTCCTAGTGATTCTGGTTGTACACATATTAAATAGGTTTTAATTATATGGTTAGCCAAGGAAAGAATGAATATGTGGATTGACTGATGATTGTAATCCCCAGGTTGTTGAGAATGGCTTAGCCCATATTTCCTCTCTGTACAAAAGCATAACTTGAGGGAAGTTTCCTAACAGGGGCTCAGATAAGTTAAGTTTCAGCTAGAGTTATAGCATCAGTTAGGATGTCTTTGGTTGTAGTGAGTGAAACGCCATACAAGTGGGAGAAAAATAGACACAGATTAACTAAGAAATGTAAGAAACAGCCTCTAGAATTGATTATTTCAGCAGCAGCTCCACAATATAAAGAAGCAAGGAATTTTACTCAACCACTCTATCTTTCATATATTAGAAGGCATAAGAAGGCTGTGCTTAAGAAAGCTTTCCACAGAAATGAGTACTACATGCTTCCTTTATCATGTCAAGTGGAAAGACTAGTCCATTCCTCTTCTTATCTTTTTGGCCATTTATATCATGTGACCATCAACATTGGCCAGTGGAATGAGATAACATTTTGTTCTTTCCATTTTTTTTTTTTCCCTATAATTTGAACTGAGTTCTCCAAATCACATTGCTGCTATTCAACAGGGGGGAAATGTAATGGATAATAGGTAATCAATGCTATTGTTAACGACAAGTCCAGCAATCCACCACTATTATTTCTAGAAGTTTTACATCCTTCTAAATAGAAAATCATTCGAACTAACCTACAGGGGAAATTTGATTAATTCTTATAAGTATTGAATCAGAATATGGTTTTCATTGATTAGAGGGAAATCTTGGAAAGAATGGCAGAATGAAGAGGCAGAACAGTACCCACCCTCTCAGAGCCACACCAATCAACTGTGTAATACAAATAAAAAGTGTGAGTACACTAAGGAAAAGCAGCTTCATGACAGTATTCCTAACCACCCCACCCCCCCTTAAGCAGAGAACTCTATATCTCTCCAGTATAGAAATTTTGTAGCTTACCTTTCCTTGGAAAGTTGTCATCTTAAATAAAATTTCTTGTTTCAGCCATTTCAAAAGCCTTCAGCATAGCCACTCTTCATGGAATTATATCCTCTACATTCATTGTACAGTATTCATTGTACAAGTATACCTACGTGCTATTGTATAGGATTATATGCATAAAAATGTATTGTGTATTTTATTATTGATTTGGAAAGATCTTAAAGGCATAGTTGGACTATATTCTGTTTTTTCCTAACCTGCTAACTATAAAAACAAGCACCCATGAAAGAAGTAATTCTAATATTCAAAGTCTTGCCAATACCATCCCTATCCTACTTCTTCTCCTTCAAATTCTAGGTCTCCCTGAATCATACTGTACAATTTCTTGAACTATTGAAACTCTTGAGTCTTAAAAATGAATTAAATATAACTTCTCTTTGAGAAGATTGTGGAGTCTTATAGTACTAGGGATAGACTAAACAAACATTTTGATGAGCCATTTCCTTTTCCTCTGAATGGACATTGTATCTATAAGCAAACACAAATAAAAAGGAAAGAATCCAAAACCGTGTTGAGAATTCAGGAGGGATGAAGGAAAAACAATAAAGCAATAACATTAATACAAGTTGTTAGAAGACTGCTATATTAGTCTTCTTACTATGGATATTGGGAAAATCTTTATGATAAGAAAAGAGTTAATGGAAACATGAATGTAAAATAGTTTTGCCAATGAGATTAATTAAAATTCCCCTTGTTTTTCTAAACCCTAATTCATCACCTTTTGCCTCATCCCAGGATGCATTAGCCAAACGGTTAGATGAATATAGACCACATGATTATGGAGTACATAGTATTTCATTAAAAGACTATATTTCAGTGTCCAACTTATTTCTCTGATCCTCTTCTGCACACAAAGGTGTTGCTAATTCATATTACCTGATCATATTCACACAGCTCCATCCAAACAAGAAAGCTGTTTGGAAACTATATAAAACTAGGAATCACAGTCTTGTATCTACCTAGCTTAGACCACCATCTATAAATATAATACAGTTAACAAGTACTGCTGAGCATTTAAGAAAAGGCAACAGATGAAAAAAATATAATAGAGCTAAGAATAATAAAATGAAAATCAAGGACCAAAAGATGATTTTTTAAATTATAAATTGTATCATTAGAGTAGAAGGTAAAACAGATAATACATTCATAAAGCAAGAATAGATTGATAAAAATGAGAAATCATATTTTGTGTGAGTTATTACCAAAAGTATATTTAATAGTTGAAACAAAAAATTAAAAGACTGAAAAACAAAGACAAGGTAATACCATGAGATGTTTAATTCTTACCATGACAGGATGAAAACACATCCACTATCATTCAATAAAGTGAATGGAAAACATAAAACAATAGAGCAAGCCCTGGACCATATGTGAAGAAATTAATATATGTTCTGATTTGGAGCAATAGATAGATTGTGAAAAATGAATGTATTTACTTCAATGCTTGTAACATTTTCCTTGATTCAGCAGTTCAAGGATTTCTCATTTTTTTAAACTTTTTTATTGCATAACATGACATATATACAAAGCAAATAAATAAAAAAACAATAGTTTTCAAAGCACAGTTCAACAAGTAGTTACAGGACAGATTCCAGAGTTTGTCATGGGCTACCATACAATCCGCTCAGATTTTTCTTTTTTGCTCCTCCAGAATATAGGAGGCTAGAAGGCATAAGTAGATATATATATATATATATAAATAATACATATATAATATAAATATATATAATATAAATATATATATATATATCTTTTTTTTTTTGCATGGGCAAGTACTGGGAATCGAACCCGGGTCTCCAGCATGGCAGGCGAGAACTCTGCCACTGAGCCACCACGGTCTGCCCAGGGATAAATATTTTTTTTTAGCATTACAATTGACTATTTTTTTCTTTTTTGTGAGAAATAACATATATACAAAAATCAATAAATTTCAAAGCCCAGCACTGCAAGTAGTTGTGTAATATATTTCAGAGTTTGACATGGTTTACAATTCCACAATTTTTGTTTTTTTACTTATAGCCACTCTAAGATACTGGAGACTAAAAGAGGTATTGATGTAATGATTCAGGAGTCATGTTCAGTTGTTAAATCCTATCTTCTCTGCATATCTCCACCATCACCTTTGATCTTTCTATCCCTGTCTTTAGGGGTTATTGGGCTATGACCATTCTGACTTTTTCATGTTGGAAGAGGCTGTCCCTAATACGAGATAGGAAGATGGAACTTTACGATGCTCTGGAGGATTTCTCATTTATACTCATCCACATTGTTTGATTCTGATCTTTCAAGTAATAATGGAATAGAAAATTTAGTCTATTGTGTTTTTGGTTTTTATAATTAATTTCTTGTTAAAGCACACGGGATTTTGTTATATGAACTGATTATAGATATGCATGTATATACATCAGCTATGAAAATGTCCTAAAATGATAGGCAGCAGCTGGAAGTTGAAGGCAGAGGAAAGTGGGCAAGAAAATGGTACGAGTGAAAATTTTGTCCTTTATGGTTACTGTTTAAAACTGAAGGACAGAAAAATGCAGATTTACTATAAATACTAGAATTATAAAAACAACTCATAGACCTGAAAATAAGGTATAACTAAAAAATCTCAGGAGAAGAATGAAAAAAAAATGTAGGTCAAAGTATTGTTAGATTCTTGAAATCCTATAAGAAAGTCAACATATAATATATACAATTATAATACAAATTTTTTTAATAAGATTATTATATAATAGACAATATTTAATATTAAAATCAAAAAGGGCCCAATGGGGTTATCTATTGAAAACACAAAATCAGAAAAAGTTAAAAATGTTTAATCATAGACTGTGAGTGAGGGTCAGAGGTGGGGCAGTTGGTGGAGGAGTTGGCTATTTGCATATTTCAATATTCACTCTTTTGAACCACTTCGCATTTTTTAAATGTCATGCTTGGGTTCACTTTAAAATGCTTTTTAAATTAAAAATGTAATCATTGCTTACCTAAAAACAATAGGGAGGACTGTGAAACAGAGAAAAAGGACTATTTTCCATTCCCCATTTCTAGCATTGTTTTGATTTTCTTTTTAAGGTGACAATATCTTCAGTATTTAGGGTATAATATTCCATATCAGTTTATTACAGATTGTTTTATTTCTCCAATTTATAAGAGCTCAGTTTTCATTAAAATCTCCAACATCAGAATACCCCAACTACTAACATACGTGGCATTTCATTTCTAGGACAAATAGCTAACCATTACCTCTTTAAAGATCACAGTGTTTCTGACACAACTGTGCAAGGGGAAGATGATCAAGTTGCAGGAATGAGAGAAGCATGAGCAATGCTACCAGCAGTTTAAATCCTACTGTTTACAATTTTCTAGGAGAGAGTCGGTAAAAATTTCAGGAACAGTGCCACTGTGTTCTTGCCTCTGCATTATTATTTTTCCTTTCTGTATAAATTCTACACTCAGAAATGTGCCCTTTTGGGATGCTGTACATAAAATTTGATCAAAAGTCATTACAGAGAAACTGCCTTCCTTTTTATTAGTTGTGTTGGTGTCAGCAAAGAAAATAGCTCTCATTTTTTAAAGAGGATTGGTTTGTTGCCTCCATTTCAGTACCACAGATTCTCATGGTGTTAGAAATCAAAACTGCATTATTTTAACATCTGAAAAAGTAATAATATTTTCAGCCTGAAATGATTAATAGAAGTAGAGGAGAGGCAAACTAAAAGCTCAGGAATCAAATTGATAGTCATTTGATGTTAAACTTGTTTTTTAAAATAAAGCCCAACTATGCTGGTTTGAAAGTACTATGTACTCTACAAAAACCCTTTTTAAATCTTGATTCAATCTTGTTAGGGCAGCAACTCCTTTTCATACTGATTTAACACTGTAAGTCTAAAAGTTTGATTAGACTATCTCCATGGAGGTCTCACATGGCCAATTGTGGGTGCGGCCTTTTGATTAGATAGATATGTGACTTCACCCATTCCAGGTGGGTCTTGATTAGTTTACTTGAGTCCTTTTAAAGGGGAAACCTCAGAAATGACAGAGCTGACTGAGAGAGAGAGCTTACAGAGAAAGAACCAACAGAAAGTTTAGAACAGAGCAGACACAGATGCTGATACTTGGAGAAAAGGGACACAACTGTTTGGAGATGCTTGGATGCCAGCAGATCTCACCATGAGATGTTAAGCAAGTCAGGACCTGGAGAGAGTTAAGGAAGCCAAGAAATGAAAACCAGCCCAGGAGAAGCAAAGTGAGGAACTCCCACAGGAACAGAGGCTAAAGCAATGGAGTCCAAGAGCAAGGGACCAGCAGATGCCTGTCACATGACTTCTTAGCTGACAGAGTGGTCCTGACCCACTGACCTTTCTTGAGTGAACCTAACCTCTTATTAGTACCTTTATTTGGACGCTTTCACTTCCTTAGAACTGTAAACTTGTAACTCATTAGATTCCCTTTTTGAAAGCCATTCCATTTCTGGTATATCATATTTTGGCAGCTCACAAAACAAAACACTAACTTAAGAATGGTTTGACCCTTTTTTAAAAATCATAGCTACTGTTTCAAGCTTAGATGTCCATCTATTAAACATATACAAAATTTGGGACTGGAAATCTTGAGACCATTTTCAAAACTAATCTATGTTATCATCAAGCAGTGTGAATGCACATTCTTTACTTATCTCACAATGTCCCTCAGTTTGCTTCTCTGGGAAAAAAAATAATTAATGTACAAGCATGATTTCAGAAAAGAATTACATAAAATGAAAAGGAGAATTATTTCATTGGTTCATTATTCACAGGCCAACTCTAGCCCCCCAGAGAAAATCATATTTAGCAATTTCCATGTTTAATCCCTCATGTACAATTCTATCAGTATAAAATGAAATGAGGTATTTTTATATCTGTTTATGGATACACCAAGTATAGAAATGGTAATATATATGCTCAGAAACATGGACAAGAGTGCATTTATACTATCTGCCAAGTTACAGTGGACAGATGCTTAATTATTGAGTTATTTTATATCTTTATCACAAAGTAGAAATACTGCTTTAGTTAATGATATATGGTTTAGAAACATTCTGAACAAACTGAAAAACCTAAAATTCTGTCTAAACTAGTGGCTTAATGGCTTGAATAAAGTTGATGCTCATATCAAATGTTTGATTTGAGCATTCCTTGAGAAAGAATTCAGTCACTTTGAATTTGGATCAGAGAAGTAGATACATACATACAGAATCACAAACACACACACACAGACATTTTTATAGTCTTCAAACTATAAACTTGTAACTTAATAAATTCCCTTTATAAATGCTATTCCATTTCTGGTATATTGCATTGTGGCAGCTTTAACAAACCAATATATATGCCAAATCTCTTTAATTACTTCACTCTATTGCTACGTTGGCTTCTTTTTAGAAATTTTCAAAATCCTGTTATTTTGCTTTGTTAAAGTGGCCAGAACGAAATATACCAGAAATGGAACTCCTTTAAGAAAGGAATTTATTATGTTACAAGTTTATAGTTCTCAGGCTGCAAAAATGTCCAAACTAAGGCATCCAAGAAAAGATACCTTGACTCAAGAAAAGCTAATCAGTCCAGGACATCTGTGTCAGCTGCAAAGGAATGTGGCTGGCATATACTGGTCCTTTGGCTTCTGTTTTCAAACAGCTTTCTCCAGGGCATTTTCTTTCTAGATCTCCGAAAATCTGGGTCTCCTGTTGGCTCTGAGCTTTCTCCAAAATGTCCCCCCTTTTAAAGGACTCCAGTAACTTAATCAAGGCCCATCTTGAGTGATTAGAGTCATATCTATATCTAATCAATGGGTCACACCCACAATTAGGCTCATCACATCTCCATGGAATAATTTAATCAAAAGGTCACCCCTAAAATTGAGTGTGTTAATCTCCATGGAAGCAATCTAATAAAAGGTTTCCATCTTACAATATTGAATCGACATTAAAGGACATGGCTTTTCTGGGGTAGACAACACTTTCAAACCAGCATACCTACAAATAGAAAACTAATGGCAGACACTGTATGATTACGTTTACTTTTTTTTTTTATTAATTAACGGAAAAAAAGAAATTAACCCAACATTTAGAAATCATACCATTCTACATATGCAATCAGTAATTCTTAACATCATCACATAGATGCATGATCATCGTTTCTTAGTACATTTGCATCGGTTTAGAAGAACTAGCAACACAACAGAAAAAGATATAGAATGTTAATATAGAGAAAAGAAATAAAAGTAATAATAATAGTAAAAAAAAAAAAACCTATAGCTCAGATGCAGCTTCATTCAGTGTTTTAACATGACTACTTTACAATTAGGTATTATTGTGCTGTCCATTTTTGAGTTTTTGTATCTAGTCCTGTTGCACAGTCTGTATCCCTTCAGCTCCAATTACCCATTATCTTACCCTGTTTCTAACTCCTGCTGGACTCTGATTATGTTTACTTTTTATTTAGTCGATTTTTTTACTATACTTCTAGTTAAATTAAAGGATGAAACATTATTTGAAAATATCAAACACAAGATAGGATTTAAAAGGAAAAGTATGTTCCTGGAGTTTATGTGTTGCTTCTAGTATGGTTACCTGGAAATCCTTATCTATATCTCCACTCTCTACAAAGAAAAGCAATGAAACTTTGAAAATAAAAAACACAAAACAAATGAATGACGCATATCCTAAGTAGCAAGAGCAACAATAATTAATCCAGCATACTGTTAAGTAATAACAGCTTCTGTGAGCATTATTCACCTATATACGCATATATATGAACATTCATGCACATATGCACATACATATTATAGTATATATATATATATAGTGTGTGTATATATATATATATATATATATATATATATATATATATAGCCAGAGTTAATACGTTTGAATACTAATATTTCCTTTTTCTAGTTCTATGAGAACAAAATTTTGACTTCTGAACTTTTTCTGCTAATGGTGGCATTACATTGTAGAAACCAAAATCATTTCAAAAAATTGAAACTGACATTATGTCAAAAGAAACCTTTACTCCTATCTTTCTGGTAGGATAATATGATGTGGTCAGGAAGGAAGGAGTGTAGGAGCTGGTGGCGATAAGTCTAATCTGCAGAATGAAGATCTATACACTGTGCTGCTGATGACCCTAAATGAGAACTAGTATCCCAAGGCATTGGAGTCTCAGTTGTCAAGGGAAAATGATAGTATCTTATTTATTAAGGAATAGGATTACAAGTGCTAAAAACAGCAATATTAATAACACTGTGGCAGATGCCGGCATTGGTTTAGGTCACATTATTTTTCTCCTTTGTCAGATTAGCAAGGAGGCCCCCTCCAGGACCAGGTGGCAAAACGAGATTGTACACACTTCCAAAAGGAAACACTGGAGGCATAGAAGGCCCCGTGTTGTTTGGCCAGCCAGCATTCGTGTAATTGGATCTGGGGGCTGCAAAGCTAATGCACTTAACGACAGGAGATGATGGAGACCCATCTGTGCTGGCGTGCTGAGTTGATCAGATCAAGGAAACTGCTGGTCAGTTTTCTGAGAGTAACTTGGAGCCATAATTTGGTTGCTGAAAATTTTTCTTCATCTAATATGAAGACAGACAGAAATCTGCTGCTGTTTGGAGAAAAATAAATGTATTATATGTAATACAACAGTTTTAAAACTATCTTAATTTACATATAATGTTCAACTGCTTGTTTTGTGTCAAATAAATGCATTCTCTCTATATAATTTTTTGAAATATTCTTATTTATTCATTGTAGTGTAATTTCTGTTCATACCCTCATTTCCTGATTTTCTTACCTTTTAAATGTGACAATATAACAGAATTAGAATGAAGGCACATAGCTAGAAAGCCTGGATTTATATCAATTTATATTAGCCCTATGTCCTTATGACATATATTTAACTTCTTTTTGCCAGAGTTTCTTCATCTGTAAAATTGGGTTAATAAAATATTTGTATTCAATGGGTTATATATTAAGTGTTTGGAATCATTCCTAGCAAGTAGTACACACTCAATTCACATAAATAAACACTATCGCTATTAGCTTAATTTTGTAAGGACAAACTCCATCAGACCTCTGTGTTGTCAGGAAAAGGAGTGAGGTAAAGAAATAGCTGAACAGATATGTCCTCTTTTATGGAAACAAATGGGTCAAGAACTTATCTCTTTAGCTACTGGGCCCACATAAAGTTTTCAAGAGCTCATAAAGAATCAGCCAGTGAGTAAGGAATAATGTGACTTCCTCAGATTCTCTTCTCTGGATAATTTCTATTTGCCTCATTAGTGTTACTGCTTTAAACATCTCTGAGTCAACAAACTGTCTCATTCTATCTTTATCATTCATCTGCCCTAGGAAATCTGCTTCCAGATATTTAGGTTATGCTAACTTTGATATGACCAATGATGGCTTAAACATTCAAGACATGGGGTTTGCTTGCCCTTTAAAAATGCATAAAGTATCACATTGAAGGGATGAAGTCCAGAGGGTAGAGTTTTCGGTTTCAGGATGTCCCAAATTCTGGAAGGCACAGGACTGATCCCCCTCTACTGCCTGCCGTCCTGACTGACTGCTGTGATTTTACCCACTAAACAGGCAACTTTTCAGGATCAGTTGGCAAGCTGCTGCTTTGCCACAGGGTGCATAGTTGGCTAGTTCTCAAGAAGAATAAAGGGAAAAGTGTAAGGAGGATTGTTCCTTTTTTCTTTTAATAGCATGTGCTTTCCTAATTTCCTTGGGGAGCTGAGGGAGCATTTATACTTATAAGCCATCTCTTCTTTTTCAATGCCCTTTTATACTCATTTTGTCCTGTAACAGCCACCGTGAGAATTGAGGTTGACTACTTTCCATACTGCAATTTTTCTTTCTCAGTCTTTCCTCAGCACAACGTGGTAAAGTTTTCTTAGTTAGAGTATTTGATTTTCTTACAAATGAGTAAGAAAAATTCAATAAATTGTAAACGATATTTGTGACTCCTCCTCAATCTGCCTGTCAATTTTCCCCTAAAAACTCTCCTACCAAGAGCTCATGTCAGTGTAGGGAAGGGAATGCTAAGGTTATTAAGGTGGAAACTATACCCCTTCTATTATTTTAAGTCGTTTAGAGCACTTTCCCTACTCTTAGAAAGCACAAAATATCTGTGCTTTGGCCTACCCCAGAAATCAACTATGTGAAATAATGCGGGCTTGGTTAACCCACCAGAAACTACAAAGTCAAGAACAGTGTCTTGCATCTAGTTGTCTTCTTAAATAAATGGCATTTCAATCAAAGAATGGCATGGAGAAAGGATCTAGAAACCAGTTAATCCAATCACTTTTTCAAATGAGCAAATTGAGGCTCAGATTTAAAATGAAATTATTTTAAATTACATTTTTTTAAATTACAGTAGGTGACTGCAGAAAAAAAAATAGACAAGTAAATGAATACAAATGAATACCAGAGTACAAATGAATACCAGTTATCTTGTGCTATCATACTCTATTAGAAGGTTTGAAATTAGATCATTTTCTTCTTTTTGAATATTTCTGTCTCAATGAGTACATTCCTTTTCCCCAAATGAGTTTCATTAAGAATAAATTATCCATGGAATTCTTGTGTATATAGTAGCTAAATATTTATTTAGTTAATTCAGATGACTTCTTCCTAGACATCTGATGTCAAATTAGGTCAGTTGAGTAATAATTGGATCTAATTAGCTTTCCCACAAGCTGTTAATTCCCTTACCTGGAGCCAAATAGAGCACTGCTGATCATTTAACTGACTGTGTAAATGTATGGTATCAGCGTGAGAAGTGACGGTATTCTTTGCCACTGAAATTTGTGAAAATATAAAATTTTATTTTATCTGTGGCTGAACATATTGAAATGTCCAGTTGGGGATTGATTATTGGGTACTAACGTTTAAACCATGTTCCCTTTTAAGTGGTACTATATAAAAATATAATTAAGAGTATTTTATTATCAAGGATTAACTGCTTTGGGCATTATGAGTATTTGCAAACAAAGAGCAATATGGCTTATGAGTAATATAAATGAGACACTGTGACCACTCAGCAGATATTCAGTGTAAGGAACTTATCTGTAAGAAGGTAATCTTAGTTCCACTTGTCAGAAAATATAACCTTTCAACAAAAACTGCTATACAACTTTGCAAGCATTGGTAATTTAACCAGACCATATCAGGAGATTAGGAGTGGGGAAAATGGCCTTTTCTCAAGGGACAAGTGTCTCTATTGATTGAAGTGAAGAAAGGCTTACCAAACATACCTACAGTAGGAATTTATAGTTATATTTTCTGTAGTGGTATGGCTTCATCTTTAGTCAGATATTTTGTTTGTAAGGTTTTATTCAAAATGTAAAATTCTTAGGAGAAAGAATATTGTTTCTGGCCCAGTTTAGTTGGATATATATTAATGAAGAATCAGCTATGGGAAAATGCAGAATTGTGATAAATGGGATCCCATCTATCAAAATGTAGGTTATTCCCAGAGGAAAGGAATTGCTTTGAAATAGATAGTTAGCCCCCAAAAGGTCTATCACAGCTTCCTTGGTTATATTTAGTGGGGTACAATATCTGGAAATGAAATGTAGGCTAGAATAATTATGAGTCATTCCAATACTAATGGTCTCATGAAGTTTTCTTTCAGCCAAAATATGAACCAAACTGGATAGCCTTATATTGCAGAACTCTTAATATGTGAATCTTCATATTTGTTCAACAGGATACCAATCTCATCCCTGCTACTGTGCATAATTAAGCATAAGATTCTGTTTTTAATAATCATATTAGGTAGTGAAGTGATAACGGTGAAAAGAAAGTAGTCCCCATGTGTTAGTAGCTTCAGATATATACATTCACTTCTTACTAAAGGTTTTGAAGTTTGGCTGGGTTTGGGTTCAGATCGGTTGGACATGTCTTTTATTTGAGTTAAAAGAAAAACCTAGAGCACAATTTCAGGGTGTGTGGTGAGATGTAAAAGGTTGATGTAAATCATGTAGGCACACCTAAAACCTTAGTTAGAAATGGAGTACATTATATCTGGTCACATTCTACTGAATAAACCAAGTGATATGGTCAGACCCATAGTCAGTGAGGTGGGGAAGAATCTCTGCCCAAAATAACTCATGGCAAGTGTATGGTGGGCAGAAACATTGTCATTAGATAATGTAATATAACGCAATTGGGAAAAGAAAATGGCTAAATGCAAAACAGAATCAGTGTGTTTGTCAGGAAACAATTTTGAATGGAATATTAATCAAAAGGTGAGAAAAGCTCAGCTGAAACATGCAATTATGTATGGAAAAATGCCTGAAATATTTAAAGTAAACCTATATCAAGGAAAATATGCATAACTCTCAAATAAACAATACCAGCAAACTGTTGTTTGTTTGTTTTTTTACTCACTTGCATGGTTTGTATAACATCACTGACTTATATTAAGGGATACTATAAGAAACTCATTGCCTACTTTAAGAAATGTATTTGTGAGTTAGTACAAAGTCCTCATTATAATGGTGTTTGGGAAAATATATTTGTTACAATGCCCATAATAGTTGTTATTTTCCTGGGTAATTTATGTGATTTTATTATTAAACACTAAAATTATTTTACTGATTTGGACTTCCTTTTCAGATTACTGCTACAAATTCAGAGATAAATTGATATCCCACCTCTATAATATGAATAAGATTTCATGGTATTTTGGACATATTAATCTTTCTTTTCTTTTATTGTTCATTTTATTTACCTATTTTCTTTTCAGCTAGTTTTTATAAAAATCTCTTGCTGTGTTTTAGTATCAATTTCAACTGCCCTAAATATTTTCTCAGTTAAGGAAGGATACCCATAAGCAAATATCAAACATTGAAAAACTTTGGGTAACTTGGCTGATTCCCTGGTCAGCTTTTTCATTATCACAGAGAAGAAGGTCACAATTGTGTTCTCTAGTCATTTACAGTTGGATATGTTATTAGTGATGGATTCCAAAGACAATGATTGGGGCCCACATTAAGCTTTTGAGATAAGAGAACCATTTGCTTAGAGAGCATTTTAGTGAGCACTTTGGAATAGGAAGATAAAATCAGTTAATATGTTATGCTGGTCATAGTGAAGTTAAATTCTGATTAGGAAAAAAAAAAGACATATCAATCGTAAACCTACAAATAAAAAAACAAATTTTGGCAGATAGAAGAAAATATGGTATCAGAATTTGAACGATCAGGAGGCTTCTTAAAATAACAGTTTTATTCTTATTTTGCAACCATTTCATGTCTGAAGTTTGACTAGTTATAAGCTACTCTTAAAATATTTCATATCCCTTCTACAGGATCTCCCAATTTCAGAATGTTTCCATGTTCCATATAATAAAAAACATCAACTCTTGTGTAGGATTTTGGACAATTCAAAACTCTTTCCTGAGACGCTTCATAAGAATCAAGCATTCTGTATCAGTGAGTAGGTTAAATGACTCCTCTCCGACGGGAGATTGAGAACCAAAGCCTTTATTTTTCTTAACAGTCAGCTCTGCTTTCTGACTATTAGATGTCTTTTTCAATCTATTACAGAGGCAGTCTGCATAACAGCCACTCTTCAGGGATCTTAAACTTAAGACATTTTCTGTGTTCTTTAGCGCATGTCAATTTCTATCAAGGAGAGCTGACAGGATGCTACTCATCATATACCTGGCTGTAATTTACCATTGTGAGTTTCTTTTTAAATGCTGATCTCGGAGTATTTGTCACCCAACTATCCTATGGTTCAAGCAAAGAATATTTTGTTCCCTTTTATATGAATGCACAGTAGTTCAGCTTTAATCAAATATGTATTGAATGGAAGCTAAAGATGTAACACTTTCAGAATACCTAATAATTTGCATTGTTATTGTTTTATTTTAACTTTTTATTTAGTTTCCCACTTTTTACACATTTTTAAAAACAAAGTAGTAAGAACAAAATGTTATGAAATAGTCAGAGAATTGTCCCAAAGCCCTGTACACCTGGCAAAGGTATGTATGCTGAACTCCTGGCTGGTTAACACCACTTCCCCTTGAAGGTTAGAGGGTAGAAAGTATGAAGCTGCAAGCATGCTTTGTGGTTAAGGACCGCCTTCTCCAGAGCATGTGAATATCTGAATTGCCCTTTCAACTATTAAAAAAAGAGATTTGGAAGGATCTTGGTTCCCATATTGTGTTAACAAAACAGGACGGTATTAGTTTACTTTTTTCTTTTGTGATTTTTAATTAAGGAGATATTATAGAATGATCTGTTAACTTCTTTATACCCAGTTGGTACCAAAATTTTAAGTCTATTAATAATTTTTAATATTTTGATTGGTTTGTATCGGTAAATATACAAAAACTTTGGTGAGCATCACTTTTCCCAAATTTTTGCTTAGCTGCACTGCGATAGAATATAGCAGTTGGGATTACACAGTTTTAGTCACATTGTGCTAGTTTAAATCTAAGTTTTGTGATTTATTGATTTTGGGATCTTAGGGAGTTACATAAACTCTCTGTTATTTAATTTTGACATGATGAAATGGTGTTCATGGTAATAATGATAGTACTGAATGTATACAGTGATGTGGTGATTAATTAAATTAATACATATTTTTTTCAGTATGAAAATAGTTTAAGTATCAATACAATCAGTGTCTTTTTTTTTTAATTGTTAGGCTATGGTTCTAGGATAAGGTCAACATCTGAACAAAATTTGACTGACAATTTCTCAAATCACATGCCAAAGATTGTCTTAATGAAATGAGGACCAACATTTTTTTATGAAATAAAATCATCTGGAAAGATGACCTTTCTCTTCTAGGTACTTTCCTTTTGCCATCTCCACGTCATCCTGTGGAATTGCTATTAATAAAACCTCCAACTACGGGAATCACATACATGTTAGTCCCCCAAAAGTAAAGAACAATCACAGATTCTGAGGATATGGAGTAGGTTAATTATTTCCTCAAGTTTTATACCCCTGAGCTCCTATTTAATAACTAAAGGGATGAGTTTTAGTTTGCTAATGCTTCCAGAATTCAGTATATCAGAAATGGACTGGCTTTTTCCAAGGAGATTTATTTAGTTACAAATTTACAGTTCTTTGGTGGAAAGGCAGTTGGCTTTCCTCTGGCTTCCTCTGTCACATGGAAAGGCAACAGCTATGTCTGCTGCCTTTGCCTGCAGGCTTCTGAGTGTAAACGGCTTCCCCCAGGTGATTTCCTTCCCCATGTCTAAACTTCTGGGTCTCTGTTGGCTCTGAGCTCTAAGCTGAATTATGCTGGGATGTGTTGAGCCCCACTGAGCTGTTTCTCTTTCTCTTCTCTTCCTTTTAAGCTTCCAGCTAATTAAATTAAATGCCACTCATTGAAGAAGGCACTCCCCTTAGTCAACCACAGATGCAATCAGCCATGGATGAATTTGACATTCTGATGATTTACGTTCATGGCAACAAAAAACTGGTGGCACCATCACCTGGCCAAAGTGACTCCTGAACCTAACTACTGCAGTATGCAATCTTGTATTTTGGAGAATACGAAAATGTCAATATTTATAAAATAAAACTCAGGCTGTGTTTCCAAAATAGAGCATGACTCTTCAATTACTTTTATCCAGTTACTGCTGATATCATGGTTAGGTGAGATATGATATGATTAAATGGTATGTTGTATTCAGAAATATTTTCCCTTTCTAAAATATTACCACTTTTGTCCTAAAGTCCCAAATATATTGTGCATAAGTGTATCTGGTGTATAACTGAGAAATCATTAATGAACTTTAAAGAAATAATGTCAGTGAAGTGCCTAATATAATATCAGGAGATGGGGCCTTATTTTCCCTGTTTTGAATAGGAATGGTAAGAATAGAGACACTAAACTGATTTGCAATGAAGACTAGAAAGTTGGGGTTAAACTAGCATTTATTCTAAATATTTATTATATATTTATCATGGTAACTTTGAGAAAGACTAAGACAAAATAGCTTGCTTTGGATCCTCTTGTATTTTTCTTTGAAGTTAAGAAACCATAGCTACCTAATCATTTCCTCTTCCTCAAATAATCTTACTCTTTACATGGGATATTCTTATTTCTAACTCATGTGCAAATTCGGAACAACAGCTCACATCTGTTCTGAAAATAGCAACAATACCTTTCAGTTTACCTGTCATTTGCTTATAATGAAAATTACCAAACTTTTGAAAGAATAAGAAAAAAGGCAACGACTGTATCACACAACGTAGGACATTTTGATATTAAGGAAGAAGTAAGAGTTCTTCTCTTCCCCCATTTAAATGTTCTAACCTGAATTACATACAAAATAAATCTTTCAGTAGGTAGATATTTCAAGTGCATAAGATAAAATAATGTTATTTAACTCATTTCCTAGATTGCTGTAAATTACATGTAAAACTACATAAAATAATATAAAATTGTTCAATGAATATAAACTGTAACGACACTACCAATGATGATAATGACAATGAGTTTTGAAGTAGGAAGTTCTCAGATGACTTGTCTACAGAAGAAAATGCCCATGATTCACAGACACATTTATTTTGACTTTATTGAAAAGAAAGGATTAAAGCTAACATGACGAATGGCAGAAGTAATCTCTGCTCTATGATAACATTAATTGCCTTGGGAAGAGAGCTGAATAATATGAGAGGCACTAGCAACTCCATCTCCAGATGTTTCTGTTGTTGCTTTGATTGTTACTTAGTTTATATGCACAGAGATCTCCTGTTCTGGAGCAACCCTTTAAATATGATGTGAATGGAAGCAAATGAAAGATAATTCTAAGACACGAGAAAGAGGTCCAACATAGGTTGAGGAAAAATAAATGTGGGGATAGACAAGCATGAGCCTTCCTTCAACAGTTTTGAAAGTCTGTCTCCTACTGATTACTTTACAGTTATTTTTCTGCTTAGCAAATCATTTGATGCTTGTCTTTGACCTATTTGCAGGGTGTCTATTTTCTCAGTGCATGGAGAGTTTGTACGTATTTGGTTGGTTGGTTGGTTTCTGGTAGAAACAGTTACTTGCTTGTTTGACACTTGTCAAAAATATTCGGAATGATCATATGACAAAAGAGGAAGAAAACACAAATGGTATTAAATTCAAAAGTGCATTCTTTAGGAAAAGGAAATTCCTGCATTGTATATCCAATTCCACTTTCCAATAAAAAGGCAGACTGGCAAGTTAATTTACTTTAGCTCTATTAACTTTCAACACTAATGGAGACAGATGAAAAGAACTGCTTATTTCTTTTTGGTCTCTAGACCAAGTACTGTACTCACAGCATGTGAATATTTGAATTGCTGTTTGAACCATTCTTTAACAGAGGAATAGATCTGGAAAGGTCTTGGGGCTGGATTGTGGTACTATTCTAAAACAAAGATGCATAGGATGTAGAGGCAAGGAAATATGACTCAAAATGAAATACTTCGTGTTTGTAAGATTTTAATTTCTAAGTTTAAAAAATGCCTAAGTTAATTGATAAGGAAATAAAAGCCTGTTATGTCTCATGCTTCTGTCAATTTAAAAAGAAAATCTACATCTATTTACCATGATGAGTCAATAATCCAAAGCAGTTTTTCCATTTTTAATTAATATAATCAAATCACAAACACTGATTGTGTTTTAAGCACCAAAGTGTGTATACACATGCTTTGTTTGTTTGTTGTTTGTTTTGTATATTGTATGGCAGGGTCACATTTCATTATTTTTCCATGTGGGCGTCCCATTATTGCAGCACCATTTGTTGAATTTTTGTTTGTTGTATTTTGGTTCTTTGTTCGTTTTCTGGGGGAAGTGCATGGACCGGGAACCAAACCCAAGTCTCCTACATGGCAGGGGAGAATCCTACCACTGAACTGTTCTTACATCCCCTGTACACATGATTTAAACTCATTTTATCCTCTTTAAGTACCTAACTGTGTACCCTTTGGTAGGATAGTTTAACTTTATGAAGTTCTTAACTTCTACATGGAAAATGGAGATAATACTATGATCTAATTGGATTGCTTAATGCTTATTTATATCCCATATAAAACCTGACATATTCAAAATGGTAATAACTTGTCAATTAATAATAGTCTTCCATGTATGTGTGCATTGCCCAAACAGGCCCACACAAACCCTTCGCAATGAAACAGCTTGAGTAATAGAGATGGCAAAACACAAACCTATTGATGGTAACCTAAGATCCATGAAGTTTTTAAAAAGCTCAATGATTCTGACACCAACCACTGTAAAGTTACTCTAACTCCATTGACAGAGACTGAACTCGTCTTGGATCGTTTTCCTTATAGGAGACAAGACAGCCCACATTTCCCCCCTATTTAGCTATAAGTTTCTGTCATGTACCAAATTGAAAGAAAAGAAACATCTTGCCAGTGATTTCCACATGTGATTTCAATTACTCCACTGGCTCAGAGGCTAAAAATAAAAATTGGGAAAATACTGAAAATACATCAACTCTCTATTAAGTTCACGCTTCTCTTTGACAACATTTATTCTCTGTATTTGAATATTTTCCAATGGAGAGAATTTGCTGCCTTCTAAAGCAGCATCTTCCATCTTGGAACAGTACTGATAATTTATTTCTCTTCTTCATTGCCTTTATACTTTCCTTCACACACATACACACAAGCATACACACACACACACACACACACACACACAATATTTGTCAGGTATCTCCTGGTGTCAGAAACCATGTTAAGCTCTAAAAATATGTTGTTGAGCATCATTAATTCAGTCTCCATCTCATCAAATAAAGAATATGATGGAGTAAACATAACACAGACATCTTAAACATGTGCTGAGTTTTGTAAAATAAGTGTTTATAACTACTCCTACTTGAAAGTCCATTAAATATTTGAATACATTTATCATTATTTCTGAAAAGTTATGGATTCAAATTTTAAGTACAGTAAATTTTCCGTTTGTTTCTTTATTAAAGTTTGGTATTCTTAAAGTGTTAGAATAAAGAAAAATGGGAATTGGTTAATTTGAGTATTCCTTTAAAATACATATTGATTAAAAAAATTCTTCAAGATACCAAATACCATTAAGGTAGAGGACATTTTGAAAGAGAGACTTTTCTATTCAAAATCTATAAATATGTTTGTCTCCTCAGAGCTGATTCCATTAATGTCACAGCAGGTGTGGTTGTCATGAACCATAACTTCTTAACATTATTATAATGACTATTAGAATTGATGTCATTTATGGGCCAGAGTTTCATGAAATATGGTAAAACACATACTTTTTCATATACATACTCACTGAGTCACATAAAATGTGTAAGAGATGCAACAACACTGTTATCAAATATTCAACTACTTTGGGATGAATATGGAACCTACAAAATGTAAAATCATCATTTTCAAAGATATATTTTACAGTTTTTGAATTTTCCACTGTCTTTTTTTCTCCCCTTTTCTATATCAAGACACTTATATCCAAATAGCTTACATCAACCTTTCATTATAAGGGAGAAGGAGGAAAAGTCTAATTCCAATTTGCTAGTTATGCTTTTTATAAGTGGTGAAGATAAAGAATGTGAATTTGATTGATTTTTGTCTCATCTACTGCCCCTTAAAATGACTAATTTTTAAAATACAGTATGCCAGTTTGAGAGGATATATGTACCCTAGAAAAGTCAAGTTTTAATCCTAATCCCATTTTGTAAAGGCAGCTGTTTCTTCTAATCCCTGTTCAGTACTGTGTGATGGAAATTTTAATTAGGTTATCTCCTTAGAAACATGTCTCCACCCATTCTACATAGGTCTTGATTACTTTACTGGAATCCTGAAAAAGAGAGATTCAGAGAGAGAGCAGAGAAGGATGACAGAATGCTACAGAACCGCAAAGCAGAGAGTTCACTGGTCAGCAAATATTGGAGATGAAGAAGGAAAAGGCCTCCCAGGGAGCAGATGACACCATGTTTGCCGTGTGCCCTTCCAGCTGAGAGAGAAACCCTGATCATGTTCGCCATGTGCCTTTCCACTTGAGAGAGAAACCCTGAACTTCATCAGCCTTCTTGAATCAAGGGATATTTCCCTGGATGCCTTAGATTAGACATTTCTAAACCCTTGCTTTAATGGGGATTCCTCCACAGCCTAAAAACTGTTAATTTGCAACTTATTAATTTCTCTTTTTTAAAAGCCTTCTGTTTCTGGTATATTGCATTCTGGCAGCTAGCAAACTGGAGCATACAATTTGAATAAATATTTGTTTCTTTCTTGTTTCTTCAAAGGTGATTTAAAAATTTCAACAACTTTCACTTTAATTAAAAATCTGCTTATCTTTCTGTCTATTGAAATTCTTCTGACACTTAAAATTTACTTCTATTCTCCATGAATTGTACCCAAATTGGGTAATATTGCAGCTTTATCATACTCTGCTGCACATTCAGATGGGAGACAAATATCTTCATGCTTTTAGCCCACTCAGAAAGGTCTACCCACATATCTTTTCCCCAGATCTATTAGTCACCAATTTTCCTATCATGACCTTTCCAAGTCCCTGACCATCCAGCCCATGAGTCAACATACAACAGCCCATGGGTCAGCATACAAACATACCTCTGGCGAGCTCTCCCTCCAAGCAAAATGAACAACCAGGTGCACTTCTCAAAGTTCTGCCCACTGTGAGGATTTCCCCTCACCACTGTTCTTCAGGAGCATCTCGGAAGGGGGTTGTAGTGCTGCATCTGTCCACTTTCAGTTGATACCTTCATATCATGCAGAATCACCTGTAAACCAGGCCTGAGATTTCTCTTCCTCAGTCAATTCATTGTGAGAAAACTCACCGAGAGGCCATAGCTCTGGTCTGGGAAGGAGAAGGTAATGTGGCAGGAGTGCAGACCATGGGAATTTGGATGACTTCCTCATGTAACTTACTTGTGCCTTCAGGACCTACTCTGGTCCAATCTCGTATATACCATTTCCATTTTTTGATGGAGTGCTGCCATGCATGCCCAACATTATGGCTTGGTGGGTAAGAAAACACTGAGCTCATGATAGGCAACTTAGGTCTCATGGTTTCTTTTTGGCCCACAGTTAAGCATTCACTCTCTACTAAGACCTTGTAGTAGGTCAAAAGCTGTTTCTCAAGAGAAGAGTAGTTTTTTGAAGCAGATGGTGAGACCTTGTTCCAAAATCCTGAAGGTCAGAGTTGTGATTCTCTTATAGAGACCAGCCAAAGGCTCCAGACAGCGTCTCTGTTGCCACTGACACTTCCAGCACCATTAGATCTGCGGATCATATGGTCCAAGTGGCAGAACAGCTTGTACAGCAGTCTCCTCTTGTTCAGGTCTCCACACAAAATCAGCTGCTTTTCTGGTCACTCGACAAATGGGCCAGAGTAGCACATCCAAATGAGGAATATGTTGTCACCAAAATACAGAGAGACCAACTAGGTGTTATGCCTCTTCTTTGGTGGTAGGAGGGGCCAGATGCAGCAACTTATCCTTTACCTTAGAAGAAATATCTCAACTTGTCCCACTCCACTGGATACCTGGAAATTTCACTGAGGTAGAAGGATGTTGAACTTTTGTTCGCTTTATCTCCCATCCTCTGACACACAAATACCTTACCAATAAGTCTAGAGTAGCTGATACTTCTTGCTCATTAGATCCAATCAATATGATATCATCAATATAATGGCTCAGTGTGATATCTTGTGGGAGGGAGAAACGATCAAGGTCTCTGCAGACAAGATTATGATATAGAGCTAGAGATTTGATATACCCCTGAGGTAGGTCAGTGAAAGCATATTGCTGAATTTGCCAGCTGAAAGTAAACTGTTTCTGGTGGTCCTTACTAACAGCTATTGAGAAAAAAAATAGATTGCCAGATCAATAGCTGCATACCAGGGAATGTATTGATTTGCTTATGCAATGATACCACATCTGGAAGAGCAGCTGCAATTTGAGTTATCACTTGATTGAGTTTATGATAATCTCCTGCCATCCTCCAAGACCCATCTGTTTTCTGCACCAAATATAGCCAAATATGAAAGTTGAAAGGTGATGTGGTGGGAATCATCACCCCTGCATCTTTCAAGTACTCAAGTGTATTAGTTAGGGTTCTCTAGAGAAACAGAATCAACAGGGAACACTTACAAATATAAAATTTATAAAAGTGGCTCACGTGACCGTGGTAATGCAGTGTCCAAAATCCGCAGGGCAGGCTGTGAAGCCCATGATTCCGATGAAGGGTCTGGACGAAATCCACAGGAGAAGCTCACCAGCCAAAACAGAAAGAGACTGTCTCTTCTGAATCTTTCTTAAAAGTCTTCCAGTGATCAGATTAAGCATTACTCATTGCAGAAGACAATCCCCTTTGGCTGATTACAAATGCAATCAGCTGTGGATGTAGCTGACATGATCATGATTCAATTCTATAAAATGTCCTCATCATAACAGACAAGCCAGCACTTGCTCAACCAGACCAACAGGTACCACCATTGGTCAAGTTGACACATGAACCTAACCATGATATCAAGAGTGGCGATAATCTCTACAATCTCCTCAGAAATCCAGTATTGATTCTGATTTACTATTTTTGCTAGGTAGGAGCAGTTCTAGAGGGCTTTCACTTGGCTTTTCCTACCATGATAGCCCTCATTCCATGAGCTAGAGAGCCAGTGTGGGGATTCTGCAGTATGTCTATTCCAATTATGCATTCTGGAACTGGGGAAATAATTACAGAATGAATCTGGGCCCACTCTGAGATGGACCTAAGCTAAAACTCCATCAATCACCTGACCTCCATAAGTCTCCGCTTTGACTGGTGGACCATAGTGATGTTTTGTGTCCCCTGGAATTAATGTCACTTCAGAACCAGTGTCTAATAATCCCCAAAATATGTGGTCATTTTTCTTCTCCCAATGCACAGTTACCCTGTTAAAAAGCCATCGGTCTCCTTGGGGAAGGCTTGGGGGAAGATGAAGAGTATACATTTGTGGCAGTGTATCAGAGTCCTCCCCCAAAGGAACCTGGCCTCCCCCTCATTCAAGGGGGTCTGGGTCTGTAAACAATCTCAAGTCTGGAAATTGATTAGGGGCCTGTGACTCTCTGTTTTTGCAATTCATGTTAGACTTTGCTTCACTTGACCTAGAACTCTTTTACTTATACTTCTCTGTCCACTTGATCTAGAACACTTTTGCTTGCACAGCTCAAACAAGAATTTAGTAGACTGCCCATCTATTGTACTTTTAGGTACCCCAGGATCCACTAGTCAATGCCACAAGTTTCTGTGAGTCAGATTATTTTGATTCCTGCTTTGTGTCTGCTGTCCCTTATGATAGCCACATTCACCCTGTCTTTGGTGATTAAGTGCTGCCACCTGACTTTGGCCAATTTGGGATCTGATCATTCCCATTGCATTTAAGGATTCCAGCTCAGTGACAGCAGTTCTTACAGTTATATCTGACCTACAGAGAAGGGTGATTACAGAGCTCTTCAGGAATGATGGAGCTAGTCTCACAAATTTATTTCTCACAGTTCTGGTAAAAGGTGCATCCTTTGTACATTTCTGGTATGTATGAGCAGGTTTTCCATGATAAATCCAGTCTAACATTCCAATCTCTGTAAGCAGTTGGGTTCCTTCATCTACATTATACCAGGGCAGTTCTGGCATTTCAACCTCAGGTAATGTTGGTCACTTTTTGATCCATGTTTTAGCCAACCATCCAAACATACTGTTATTGCCTTTTCTAACCCCTCTAGTTATAATGTTGAATGCAGAATCTGCTTAGTGGGCCCATATAAATAAATTCAACCTGAGCCAACTTTATATTCCTCCCACCATTATCTCACACCCTTAAAGCCCATTGCCACACATATTCCCCTGATTTCTGTCTAGATTTATTGGAAAATTCATGCAGTTCTTTTGTAGTACATTGTAACTCCTCACAGGTGATACTTTGTACCTCACCTTTTGGGGCCTGTTGGGAATTTATTTTAGTTATAGGTCTGTAAGAAATGAGGTGTGGCAGGGGTGGGTCATGAAAAGAATTAGAAGCCAATTTCTTTAGGACATTCATTTGTAGTTTCATCTGAACAAACAGGACTAACCGCTCTAGGGTCTATCCCTTAAGGTTGTGGTTGGGTGGCCAACTCCTCAGGACAGGCTGGAGGTGGGGCACTATGTCCCCAGGGCAGACTATTACAGGGTTATCTAGAAGATTCAGCACTATCTAGGGTTTCAACCTCTCCATCGCCATTATCAATCCATATGTCACCATCCTATTTTTCAGGGTTCCACTTCTTTCTAATCAATGCTCTCACTTTAACAGCAGACACCATGCAAGATTGAGATTTCGGTTTATTGTAAAGTTGCTACTCTAATAGTGAGACTCTGAATCTGATTTTCAGAGATCTCAAGTCTGTAGCTACAAGAAATAAGATTTTCCTTCAGGGCAATCATAGAAACTTTTACATCTGTCATACAGCACAGAAATTTCTCATTTGAAGCCTTCATTTAATTCCTTTCCCTTTCCCTCATCAATGTATATACCACATATCTACCAAAACCCTGCCAACATCTCTATACCTCCTAATTCCACAAAACTCCATAAAGGTGTCAGAAATATCATCGACACCTTCTAATGCTCTGTATAACAGAAGCATTAGAAGAATCCGACAGTCATATTTTGACTATCTCTTTTGCCAGGTCATCTCATGGATTGGCAGTGTCATTCTGATTATGGGAAACAGAGTTCTTAGTGCCTTTGAGCCCAGTCAGAGAAGAAAACCAATCACAACCCCCACCCCGTCCAAGCTGTTTTAACTAGGGTTCTCTAGAGCAATAGAATCAGCAGGAGATATCTGTAAATATAAAATTTATAAAAGCATCTCACATAACCATGGGGATGTAGAGTCCAAGGTCTGTAGGGCAGGTCACAAGCTGGCAGCTCCAATGAAGGTCCTCATCGAACTCTTAGGAGGGGCTCACTGGCTAAAGCAGAAAAAGTGCCTCTTCTGAATCCTCCTTAAAAGCCTTCTAGTGACTAGATTAAGCATGACTCACTGCAGAAGACTCTCCCCTTAGCTAATTACAAATGCTATAAGCTGTGGATGCAGCCAATGTGATAATGCTTTATGTCCATGCAATGTCCTCATAGCAACAGGCCAGTGTTTGTTTGACCAGACAACTGGGCACCACCACCTGGCCAAGCTGACGCATGAACCTAACCATGACAATTACCATCTTCCAAACTGCTAACAAACTACCCTATGTATGGTTAGCTATGATTTTCAGTTAGCAATTAAGGAGTCAATTGTACTTGTTACTTTTATTTTGTTGTTTTCAAAAGTATTCTCATCATAATCTGTAATCTAACCATATTCTCATTTATGTCTTACTTTTTATTTGGATGTGGTCCCTTAGAGTAAGTACAAGGATTTTTATTTTTTATTTTTTTATTTCTGTTCTCCAAATTTTTTCTGCTAGTGCCAAGTTTATGAATAGACTTTAAAAATATTGATTATTTAAAGGAATAATTGGCTGATTAATAATACTTATTTGAATAATTAATTTCTATATGGGCAAAATATAGTCATCACCATATAAACTCCTTGGACTTATTTTCTCCCTCATGTAATATGGAGTTTAAAATATATGTTGTGTAATGCATCATTAATTCCTGTTATCATATTATTGTGTGCATTCATAATAGCTCATATCGTCATGCATCTCTAAGGCAAAAGGGAGACATAAGAGGTTGTGCCAGCTTTTACATTGACTTCAACAAGGTGTGGTTTTAGAATTGCAATAAGGGTTTGGTCTACTTGATATATTGAGGACAAATATAATGGATGCAAATTATAAACAGAAAAAAGGTAGTTTAAAAACCTTACCCCAGCACTCGTAAACAAAATTTGCTGTTTTAAGATAAAAGATCTAACTAGTTGCAAATTACTATTACCCTTGTTATTTGTCAGTGATAACAATAATGTCAGTCAGACAATTTGCATTGTTTTAGTGTTGTTTTATTTAAAAAGTCCTTGGTTCAGTTATAATAGACAGACCCATACAACATAATATATGACATGACATGATTTTTTCTCTCCACCCATACCAATCACATTATTGTTTCGCAGCAGCTGAAATAAAAAAGTTTCAAATGCATCACCAATCATCTTTATTTCCTAGCAATGTGCTCAATGTTCTGATTGAGCCAATAAAAGATAAAGTGCTTTATCATTGATTTGTAACTTATGTGGCTCTTTTGATGTTTTTTACACTGTCTCTATATGCCAGCAGATGGACTTGCTGATGACACAATATCCATGAAAAGAAAACCTCTTGATATGAAGCAGGGCTATGTGAATTTAGGTAAGTTACATTCAGTTGTGGATTTGAGTCTGATTGAAAATGTGAGTAGTAGAGCCCTGGAAACAGCAGGGCAATGTTTTAATAATGGCATCCCTTGAATCTTCTTAATTTAACAAAGAGGCCGTCTATCATAATTTATATTTATATGTAGGATCTAGCTTAAAACACTGGCAGACAATAATGGCAATTGCCTCCTCTTACCCAGATGGGTTGCTTTTCAATGGCAATAGAGTGTTTTAAACTTTGGTGTGTAGGTAATGCAGCACTCTGGTGGCATACTCTATTAACATAAATAATGTGTCAACTATATTGATAGAAACACATAAATATAGGCTCAGTATGTGTTAACCATGAAGAGCATATTTCAAGGGTAAGATTGCATGTATATATTTTCTTGCACAGATTTAAAGTTACAATTCACAATTGATCAAACTAATATGTTTTAAATCCAATTCAATAGAATCCTATTGAGTCAATTACATAGATAACTTCAAACTTCAGTACCTCTTTGAATTGTAAGGAGTTTTTGTACCACCCACACACAATTCAACTCCTACTGCCACCCAAGTCCCACCAAGGATATTCTTTCACAAAACCACTTTTGTCAAAGTAAAACTTTTTTAATGTTGATAAATATTACAAACAGTCCTTATTAAATGTTGCCAATTGTCCCAATAATGACCTTTATAACTTTTATTCTTCCTCTGGTCCAGGATCCAATATAGGCTCATTCATTGAATTTAACTTCTATATCTCTTTAGTAAAATTAATTTGAAAGAGTTTATCTGCTGTTTGAGTTTCTTAGCTGCTATAGCAGATATCAAAAAAATTGATTGCTTTAAACAATAGGAATTTATTGGCTCATGGTTTTGAGTCTAGGAGGAGTCTAAAATTGAGGCATGAGCAAGATGCTTTCTCCCTAAATATTCTGGCTTTCTGGGGCTAGCTGCCAGCCATCTTTGGTCCTTGACTTGTCACATGACAATGCATATGACTATGTTTTTTCCTTTCTCCTCTGGGTTCTGTTGGCTTCTGGTTTCCTACTATGGCTCTCTTTCTGTGCTCAATTTCCTTTGTCATAAAGAGAACTGACATTGCATTAAGGCCTACCCTTATTCAGTTTTGGCACACTTTAACTGGTAACATCTTCAAAGGCCTTATTTACAAATGGGTTCACATCCACAGGAGCAGAGGTTGAGACCTGAACATTTGTTTTGCTTGACCTGAACATTTTTGGAGAGTAGAATGTCTTCCAGAAATGTTTCTTGAATATTTTCTCATGATTTGATGCAAGTTACATATTTTAGGGAGGAGTATCACAGACATAATAAAAATCCAATATCGACAACAATATAGTTAGTTGTTGATACTAACTCTGATCACTTGGTTAAGGTAATCTCCATTAATTTTCTCCCTGTGAACTTACTACTTTTCCTCTTGTAATTAATAAGCAGTTTAGAGTGAAACTTTTTCAGTTATGTAAAATAATCTTCTCTTGATCAAATGGTCACTGATTTTAGCATCCATTCATGATTTTCTAATTACATCATTTCATCTATATTTTAAAGTCATCATTTAAATGTAAAGAAGAATCCCTTTTACACCATTTATCTATTTTATTCTTTATGCAGTAAGATCATTATGGACTAATATTTCCTTAAGTTATACAGTATTATAATCCATTATTATTTTTGCTTATTTTGATATACACATTTTCCGAGATTCTATCTGTAAGAGCTCTGATGTTCTTTACAAATGTTTCTATCAGTCTTTGAACACTTTTAAGCACAGTAAGATTAAGACTTCTGAGATCATCTTGCATTTTACCTTTCCCAGTATTGGAATTAATACTTTCACCAAGGAGCACTGGTTCCTTTGAATGGGAATTGGGAGTGCAGTATCCAAGTGCTAGAAGTCATCTTTGCTATCGGAGTGTCATTCCTTCAGGTTTCTCTCAGTGGATGGAGAGCTAAGAATGATAAACATTTAATACTTTCATTTGAGGTTCACTTTCTCTCTCTTTCTCTCTCACTTCCTTCTCCTGACAAATAAAATCAAGCACCCACAAGGCTTTCTAGTCCTCTCCCGTTCAGTCATTTCAGCTCTCTTTCCTAGCAGTGAGAGATCTGGCTCTCAACTCTTAATATATTCATTAATTATCTCAAGCCTCAAATATAGTGATAAGAGTTTCAGAATTCCTACATCATAGCACTGAGAAAAGCAAGCCCACTTACTGGAGTTCATTATTTGTTTACATTTGGTTTTCAATGTAAAATTTACACATAGTAAATGCATAAATCTTGAGGATAATTTGATGAGTTTTTAAAAAATCATATGCTCATGTACATCATATCACTATCAAGATACAGAATATTTCCATCACCCCAGAACTTATTTTCATGCCCTCATGTTAAAAATAGAGTAATTCTCAAACTTTAAACAACATTTTAGATTTAGCTAACTGCTGGAGGGCTTCCCATTAATTATCACATTTTGTGTTCAGTTTTCCTGTCATAAACCTTGCTCACTGATATGTATTATTAAATAAACACGTCTTAACGAAAACATCCATATTGTAAAAGTATAACATTCAAAATGAAAAATTATTTGGGTTCTAATCTTTTCTCACATTTTTTATTTATGAAGATGCATAAAGCAAGTGCACAAATTCTAAGTACGTATCCACACTTTTCACAATCTGAACCCATCTCATGTATTCAGCACAAAAAAAGGAACATTATCCTAGTGCCAGAAATCCCGTTTCCACCTGTCCTAGTCACTGTCATGCTCAAGAGGTAATCACTGTCCTCATTTCTAATGAATCATATATGAACTTGAACTATATAACAATGGAGTCATATAATATGCATTATTTTGTGGCCAGATATTGCTAAGCAGTATGTTTTATATATTAAACATGATGTTGCATATGACAAGCTCATACCAGTATTCGTGCTCATACCAGTATGAATATAAATATTATATTAATTCATTTTAAATTTGATAGGTATTTGGGTTAATTTTAGGTTGCAGCTACTATGTAAAAAATATCCTTATATACATGTTTAATAATGGTGCATTAATTTCTCTTAGGTCAACACCTAGAAGTGGAATTGGTAAGTCATAGGGTATGTATATCTTCAGCACTGATAAATTGTGCAAGGCAATTCAGTGGTAGTTTCTATTTCAATTGCCATCAGGAGTGTATGAAGTTTCCAATTACTCCATACCTTTGCTCACACTTAATATTGTCTGCATTTCATTTTAGTCAATAGGGTGACCAATTGTCTTGCACTGTAGCTTTAAATTGTGTTTTCCTGATGAATTATGACTTTAAATATGTTTTCCTTGTGTTATTAACCAGTTTTATATATTTTGTATAAGTCAAAAGTCAAAATTATTTGTTCCTATTTTCTGTTGTGTAGTCAATGCTTTTCTTAGAGATTGCAGGAGTTATTTTTTTTATTATTAATTAAAAAATTAACTAACACAACATTTAGAAATCATTCCATTCTACATATACATTCAGTAATTCCCAATATCATCACATAGATACACATTCATCATTTCTTAGTACATTTGCATCGATTTAGAAAAAGAAATAAAAAGACAACAGAAAAAGAAATAAAACGATAATAGAGAGAAAGAAATAAAAAAAAACTATACCTCAGATGTAGCTTCATTCAGTGTTTTAACATAATTACATTAAAATTAGGTAGCATTGTGCTGTCCATTTCTGAGTTTTTGTATCCAGTCCTGTTGCACAGTCTGTATCCCTTCAGCTCCAATTACCCATTATCTTACCATATTTCTATCTCCTGATGGTCTCTGTTACCAATGACATATTCCAAGTTTATTCTCTAATGTCGGTTCACATCAGTGGGACCATAGAGTATTTGTCCTTTACTTTTTGGCTAGTCTCACTCAGCATAATGTTCTCTAGGTCCATCCATGTTATTACATGCTTCATAAGTTTATCCTGTCTTAAAGCTGCATAATATTCCATCGTATGCATATACCACAGTTTGTTTAGCCACTCATCTGTTGATGGACATTTTGGCTGTTTCCATCTCTTTGCAATTGTAAATAATGTTGCTATAAACATTGGTGTGCAAATGTCCATTTGTGTCTTTGCTCTTAAGTCCTCTGAGTAGATACCTAGCAATGGTATTGCTGGGTCGTATGACAATTCTATATTCAGCTTTTTGAGGAACCACCAAACTGCCTTCCACAGTGGTTGCACCATTTGACATTCCCACCAACAGTGGATAAGTGTGCCTCTTTCTCCACATCCTCTCCAGCACTTGTCATTTTCTGTTTTGTTGATAATGGCCATTTTGGTCGGTGTGAGATGATATCTCATTGTGGTTTTGATTTGCATTTCTCTAATGGCCAGGGACATTGAGCATCTCTTCATGTGCCTTTTGGCCATTTGTATTTCCTCTTCTGAGAGGTGTCTGTTCAAGTCTTTTCCCCATTTTGTAATTGGGTTGGCTGTCTTTTTGTTGTTGAGTTGAACAATCTCTTTATAAATTCTGGATACTAGACCTTTATCTGATATGTCGTTTCCAAATATTGTCTCCCATTGTGTAGGCTGTCTTTCTACTTTCTTGATGAAGTTCTTTGATGCACAAAAGTGTTTAATTTTGAGGAGCTCCCATGTATTTCTTCTTTCTTCAGTGCTCTTGCTTTAGGTATAAGGTCCATAAAACCACCTCCAATTGTAAGTTTCATAAGATATCTCCCTACATTTTCCTCTAACTGTTTTATGTTCTTAGACCTAATGTTCAGATCTTTGATCCATTTTGAGTTAACTTTTGTATAGGGTGTGAGATACGGGTCCTCTTTCATTCTTTTGCATATGGATATCCAGTTCTCTAGGCACCATTTATTGAAGGGACTGTTCTGTCCCAGGTGAGTTGGCTTGACTGCCTTATCAAAGATCAAATGTCCATAGATGAGAGGGTCTATATCTGAGCACTCTATTCGATGCCATTGGTCGATATATCTATCTTTATGCCAGTACCATGCTGTTTTGACCACTGTGGCTTCATAATATGCCTTAAAGTCAGGCAGTGTGAGACCTCCAGATTCATTTTTTTTCCTCAAGATACTTTTAGCAATTCGGGGCACCCTGCCCTTCCAGATAAATTTGCTTATTGGTTTTTCTATTTCTGAAAAATAAGTTGTTGGGATTTTGATTGGTATTGCGTTGAATCTGTAAATCAATTTAGGTAGAATTGACATCTTAACTATATTTGGTTTTCCAATCCATGAACACAGTATGCCCTTCCATCTATTTAGGTCTTCTGTGATTTCTTTTAACAGTTTTTTGTAGTTTTCTTTGTATAGGTCTTTTGTCTCTTTAGTTAAATTTATTCCTAAGTATTTTATTCTTTTAGTTGCAATTATGAATGGAATTCGTTTCTTGATTTCCCCCTCAGATTGTTCATTGCTAGTGTATAGAAATGCTGCAGATTTTTGAATGTTGATCTTGTAATCTGCCACTTTGCTGTACTCATTTATTAGCTCTAGTAGTTTTGTTGTGGATTTTTCAGGGTTTTCGACATACAGTATCATATCATCTGCAAACAGTGATAGTTTTACTTCTTCCTTTCCAATTTTGATGCCTTGGATCTCTTTTTCTTGTCTAATTGCTCTGGCTAGAACCTCCAACACGATGTTGAATAACAGTGGTGATAATGGACATCCTTGTCTTGTTCCTGATCTTAGGGGGAAAGTTTTCAATTTTTCCCCATTGAGGATGATATTAGCTATGGGTTTTTCATATATTCCCTTTATCATTTTAAGGAAGTTCCCTTGTATTCATATCCTTTGAAGTGTTTTCAACAGGAAAGGATGTTGAATCTTGTCGAATGCCTTCTCTGCATCAATTGAGATGATCATATGATTTTTCTGCTTTGATTTGTTGGTATGGTGTATTACATTAATTGATTTTCTTATGTTGAAACATCCTTGCATACCTGGGATGAATCCTACTTGCTCATGATGTATAATTCTTTTAATGTGTTGCTGGATTCAATTTGCTAGAATTTTGTTGAGGATTTTTGCATCTATATTCATTAGAGAGATTGGTCTGTAGTTTTCTTTTTTTGTAATATCTTTGCCTGGTTTTGGTATGAGGGTGATGTTGGCTTCATAGAATGAATTACGTAGCTTTCCATCCACTTCAAATTTTTAAGAGTTTGAGCAGGGTTGGTACTAATTCTTTCTGGAATGTTTGGTAGAATTCACATGTGAAGCCATCTGGTCCTGGACTTTTCTTTTTGGGAAGCTTTTGAATGACTGATTCAATTTCTTTACTTGTGATTGGTTTGTTGAGGTCATCTATTTCTTCTTGAGTCAAAGTTGGTTGTTCATGCCTTTCTAGGAACTTGTCCATTTCATCTACATTGTTTATTTATTAGCATAAAGTTGTTCATAGTATCCTGTTATTACCTCCTTCATTTCTGTGAGGTCAGTGGTTATATCTCCTCTTCCATTTCTGATCTTATTTATTTGTGTCCTCTCTCTTCTTCTTTTTGTCAGTCTTGCTATGGGCCCACCAATCTTGTTGATTTTCTCCTAGAAAAATAACAAAAATAAGACCAGACTTCTGGTCTTATTGATTTTCTCTATTGTTTTCATGGTCTCAATTTCATTTATTTCTGCTCTAATCTTTGTTATTTCTTTCCTTTTGCTTGCTTTGGGGTTAGTTTGCTGTTCTTTCTCCAGTTCTTCCAAGTGGACAGTTAATTCCTGAATTTTTACCCTTTCTTCTTTTTTGATATAGGCATTTAGGGCAATAAATTTCCCTCTTAGCACTGCCTTTGCTGCATCCCGTAGGTTTTGATATGTTGTGTTTTCATTTTCATTCGCCTCAAGATATTTACTAATTTCTCTTGTAATTTCTTCCTTGACCCACTGGTTGGTTTAAGAGTGTGTTGTTGAGCTTCCATGTATTTGTGAATTTTCTGGCACTCTGCCTATTATTGATTTCCAACTTCATTCCTTTATGATCTGAGAAAGTGTTGTGTATGATTTCAAATATTTTAAATTCATTGAGACTTGCTTTGTGACCCAGCATATGGTCTATCTTTGAGAATGATCCATGAACACTTGAGAAAATGGTGTATCCTGCTGTTGTGGGGTGTAATGTCCTATAAATGTCTGTTAAGTCTAGCTCATTTATTGCACTATTCAAATTCTCTGTTTCTTTATTGATCCTCTGTCTAGATGTTCTGTCCATTGATGAGAGTGGGGAATTGAAGTCTCCAACTATTATGGTAGATGTGTCTACTTCCCTTTTCAGTATTTGCAGTGTATTGCTCACGTATTTTGGAGCATTCTGATTCGGTGCATAAATATTTATGATTGCTATGTCTTCTTGTTGAATTGTTCCTTTTATTAGTAGATATTATCTTTCTTTGTCTCTTTTAACTGCTTTACATTTGAAATCTAATTTGTTGGATATTCCTATAGCTACTCCTGCTCTTTTCTGGTTGTTATTTGCATGAAATATCTTTTCCCAACCTTTCACTTTCAACCTATATTTATCTTTGGGTCTAAGATGTGTTTCCTGTAGACAGCATATAGACGGATCCTGTTTTTAAATCCATTTTGCCAGTCTATGTCTTTTGATTGGGGAATTTAGTCCATTAACATTTAGTGTTATTATTGTTTGGGTAGTGCTTTCCTCTACCATTTTGCCTTTTGTATTATATATATCATATCTAATTTTCCTTCTTTCTACACTCTTCTCCATACCTCTCTCTTCTGTCTTTTCATATCTGACTCTAGTGCTCCCTTTAGTATTTCTTGCAGAGCTGGTCTCTTGGTCACAAATTCTCTCAGTGACTTTTTGTCTGAAAATGTTTTAATTTCTCCCTCATTTTTGAAGGACAATTTTGCTGGATAAAGAATTCTTGGTTGGCAGTTTTTCTCTTTTAGTAATTTAAATATATCATCCCACTGTCTTCTTGCCTCCATGGTTTCTGCTGAGAAATCTTCACATAGTCTTATTGGGTTTCCCTTGTATGTGATGGATTGTTTTTCTCTTGCTGCTTTCAAGATCCTCTCTTTCTCTTTGAAGTCTGACATTCTAACTAGTAAGCTTCTTGGAGAACTCCTATTTGGATCTATTCTCTTTGGGGTGCGCTGCACTTCTTGAATCTGTAATTTTAGGTCTTTCATAAGAGTTGGGAAATTTTCAGTGATAATTTCTTCCATTAGTTTTTCCCCTCCTTTTCCCTTGTCTTCTCCTTCTGGGACAACCACAACATGTATATTTGTGCACTTCATATTATCATTCAATTCCCTGAGCCCCTGCTCAAATTTTCCCATTCTTTTCCCTATAGTTTCTGTTTCTTTTTGGATTTCAGATGTTCCATCCTCCAGTTCACTAATTCTAACCTCTGTCTCTTGAAATCTGCCATTGTAGGTTTCCATTGTTTTTTCATCTCTTCTACTGTATCTTTCATTCCCATAAATTCTGTGATTTTTTTTCAGACTTTCCATTTCTTCTTTTGTTCATCCCTTGCCTTCTTCATGTCCTCCCTCAATTTATTGATTTGATTTTTGAAGAAGTTTTTCATTTCTGTTCGTATATTCAGAATTAGTTGTCTCAGCTCCTGTATCTCCTTTGAACTATTGGTTTGTTCCTTTGACTGGGCCATATCTTCAATTTTCCTGGTGTGATTTGTTACTTTTTGCTGGCTGCTGGGCATTTAATCAGATTTCCCTCAGTGTGAGACCCAGCAGGTTGAAAGACTTTCCTGTGAAGTCTCTGGGCTCTGTTTTTCTTATCCTGCCCAGTATGTGGTGCTTGTCTGTATGCAGGTCCCACCAGAAAAAGATGTTGTGGCTCCTTTAACTTTCAAAGGTTCTCCCTGCTGGGGGTGTGGTGGAGGCAGAGGAAAGTTTGTAGGCTGGTTTTAATGGCTTCATATTGCAAAGTCCTGGGATCTGAATTCCTTGAGAGAGGGATTCCACCTGAGTTGCATTTCACCCCTCCCGGGGAAGGTTCAGGTGGTAGAGAGCCCTGAAAGCAGCCTGTTTCTGCATTTGGGGCAGTTACAACCTGTGTAATCCCATCGCTGAGTCCAGAGGTGACCAAGCCTCTGTAGAAACAGCCGCAGAAGGCTCTGTTTCACCCCCTTTCCTGTTTTTCAGTTAGCCCAATAGGCGACTTCTGCCTTGATCAGTTTCGCCTGAGCTGGGGGCCTATTTTTAGTAGTCAGAATTTGTTTATTAATACCACTATTGGTGTTTGGTTGGACTCAGTCCCTGCTACTGTTGGAGACTCTTTCCTTCCCTCAGGGAAGCCGCCTGTGTGGGAGGGGCGCCAGTCGCCTGCTGCTGCGGCTTGAGGAACTGGCTGAAACGAGACTCGCGGCTGGTCCGGGAAGCCGCCCGTGAGGGAGGCGTGCCGGCCGCTGGCCACTGCAGCTTGGGATACTCGCCTCTCCGAGACTCCGGGAAGCCGCCTGTGAGGGAGGGGCACCAGCCACCAGCCGCCGCGGCCTGGGAAAGTGCTCGCTGCTTGGCGAACTCACCGCTGCAGAGTCTCGCTGCCGGTCCAGCCAATCCAGACTGGGGTATGCTGTGTGTTTGGTCTCTGTCGTGGCTCCGGGAGCTGTTCTGTACTGTTTCTGGTTATTTAGTAGTTGTTCTGGAGGAGGAACTAAGACGTGCGCATGTTACTAAGCCGCCATCTTGGCCCCTTGTCCAGGAGTTATTTTTAATATATTCCAAATATAAATTCTTATTCAAATATACACATTAAAAATATCTTCTGGCAATTTGTGACTTCATGTTTGACTCTCAATGTTATCTTGAGGAACAGAAATTCTCCATTTCATGTAATATAAATTAGCATTTTGGGGCTTAATTTTTTTCTTTGTGATAATTTGGAGACTTATGGACCCCAGAAAAGTATATTCTTAAAATTAATCCATTCTTGTGGAGGTGGAGCTATTGTAAGTAGGATTTTTTAGTAAATAGGACCTTAAGATGTTGCCCACATCTTTCAGGGAAGGTCTTAATCCTTTTATTATAGTTCTTTATAAGTGGGATGAATACAAAAAGAAAGCTACAGAAACAGAGAGAAAGCAATAGCAGACAGAAGCTGAAAGCATGTAGAAGAGAGAGGAGAGAGACCAGTGCTTTGCCATGTGACAGGAGTCCAGGGTCACTTAATGATGCCTTGATTTGGACATTTTCAAGTTCTCAGGCTCAAAAGCTAATAAATCCACATTGTAAAAGTTAACCCATTTCTGGTATATTGCATTTTGGCAGCCTAGCAGACTAAAAGAGTATTATTAAAAAATCTCTGCTAACATGAAAATATTTTCCTATGTTCTCTCCTGGAAATTTCTAAAATCCACTTAAATTTAATTTTGGGGTATGAAATAAAGTATCTATTTTCCCCTATGGATGTCTAATTTAATTAGATCTATTCACTGAAAATATCATCTTTGCCCTACATCACTGCCATGCCCTTTGTGTTGTAAATCAAACATAGGTATACTTGATTTATATGTCAAATGTATGTCTAAGAATCATTCTGATTCATTGGTTGAATTTTTTTAATCCCTGAAACTTTATTGGCCATGCAACTGTAGATATTTCAAAGTCTTGATATATGGTAATGAAATTGCTACTACTTTGTTCTATCTCAAAATGTTTAGTTACTCATAGAACAGTGTATCTGATAAGTTTTTTTGTCAGCTTGTCTGTTGCAAAAGTACTGCTTAGATTATTTCACTGTTATTGTGTTGTTGGATGCAAGTGAAAGCTGTAGAATATGAAGTCTTTCATTTCATGGGCATGGCATATCCTTACATTTATTTTGGTTTGTTTTATTTCTTTATATAATATTCAATTATTTTCAGTCTACAAATGTATGCTCCTTTGTTAGATTTATTTCTAGCCATTATGTATTTTTAAGTTCTCATATATAGTATGTTTTATTCAATTTTAAACTTTACCAATAATATTCAAAACATATTTTATATTTGATGCTTGACCTTTTCCAGCACAGTTACCTATTTGCTTTAAGAGTTTGTAGCATGTTTGGAATGTTCTAAATATATCAATATGACACTTTTTATATAATGACCTTAAGAACAATTCTCCCTTCCCAACTCATTTGATTTTTTTATCTTATTGCTTTGGCTAGGAGCGCCAGAACAATGGTAATTAAAAATGATAACATTCTCAGTATTGTCCTGATCTCATTGTGGGAATTTTGAATTCTCTATCAAGTTTGATTGTTGCTGCAATTTTTTCGTAATCATTTACCAGATTTTAGAAGTCCCCTTCTCTTCCTACCTTTTTGAGAATTTAAAATATATATTTTGAACTATGTATTATTGTTCCATTGTTGCATAACCATTTATCACAAACTTAGCAGCTTCAAACAGCATCCATTCATTAACTTGCAATTCTGTAGGTAAAAAAAGCAACTGAAACTGGCTGTATTCTCTTTCCAGGGTAGCACAGACTGGAATCAAGGTGTTGATGCAGCTAAATTTTTGTCTTGAGACTTTTGGAAAAAATCTGCTTCCAAGCTCATTTCAAGTTTATTTGAAAATTTCAGTTGTTTTCAATTGTAAGATTGAGGTCCTTTCCTGCTGTCAGCAAGTTACTAGTCTCATCTCCCAGAAGAAGCCTGAATTCCTTGTCATGTAGCCCCCTCTTCTTCAAACCCTCCTGGCCTATTGAATCATTTTCTTGCTTTGAACATTTGATTTTCCCAACAACTAATTTCTAGACCTAGACTCAGAAGACTCATGATTAGATCGGTTTCACCAATTTAATCTCCCTCTCATGAGTTTAACTAACTTGGCACATTACTATTTCTTCAAAATCTTTTCACAGCATAACCTAGATTGATGTTTGATTGAATAACTGACAAAAGATGTGTGTGCATAAGGTTCTGGGAACCTCAGAGCTCAACTTACAATTCTTCCTACCCTAAATTATAGCATATCTTTCCGCATATCTATTGAGATGACCATGTGATGTTTCACCTTTATTTATTAAATGCGGTGACTTAAACACTGATTTTGAACTTACATTCCATTCCTGGAACAAACACAACATAGTTTTCATATATTATCCTTCTTACCTAGTGTAGATTTGATTTGATTTACTAAAATGTTTGTTAAAATTTTTGCATCATAGTTGCATATTCATCATTTCTTAGTACATTTACATCGATTTAGAAAAAGAAATAAAAAGACAACAGAAAAAGAAATAAAATGATAATAGAGAAAAAAAAAACTATACGTACCATACCCCTTATCCCTCGCTTTCATTTATCACTATTTCAAACTGAATTTATTTTAACATTTGTTCCCCCTATTATTTATTTTTATTCCATATGTTCTACTCTATGCAACTATGTGATGATATTAAGAATTACTGATTATATATGTAGAATGGAATGATTTCTAAATGTATTGTTTGTTAATTTTTTTAATTAATAAAAAAAATCTGCATCATTGTTTATGAAGTAAATTGTCCTATATTTTTTTCTTTTTGTATAAATTTTCCATGTCCTGGAATCAAGGAAATACTGGAATTGTTCATTCTTGTTTTATTTTCTGGGATACTTTTTATAGATCGGAATTTTTTCTCACTTAAGAGTATGAAAGAAAATATCAGCAGAACCATAAGGGTTTGAAGATTTCCCTTAGTGAATAGATTTTTATTTTTGTTTTATGTATAGAATCAATTTATAAAATAGAAATTGGACAACTGAAATTTTTTCTCTCTCATTTTTGTTTGTTTCAAATTTAGTATAATGTGTTGTACTGGGAAGTTTCTGTTTTATTTACATTTTCTCAAGTGTTATCTTATTAATGTCCTTTGGCTTCATAGGGCTGCTGTCCCTTCTTCATTCATAGTCTTGATACTGAATTTTTCTCTCCATCTCTTCTTAGTAATTTTTGCTCTAATGCTTTGAATTTTATCAGTCATTTTTTTCTATTTAATTTTAGTACTTTTTGAACTAGTGTTGGTTGGTAGCCTTTGTTATTAATTCTGTTCTTTTTATCATTTCCTTACTAATACATCTTTTATATTTAATCTGCTTTTTTCTCATTTCTTATGATAGAGTCTTACATATTGATTTTCAATCACCATATATCAAAATATGAATGTTTAAGTATATAAATTTGACAACAATCACAGATTTTTCTAAATTGTGCAAAATTGCATATGCAGTTATTCCATTTTTATTCAATTCAATGTATTTTTTGAATTGGTCCTTTGTCTCATAGAAGTGTGCCGTTTAATTTTTAATTAATTGGATAATTTCTAGTTTTTCTGTTTACTGTTGATGTTTCTATTAGTCTCAGTGTGTCTAGACAACATAAATTATTTAAAACAAGAAATGTGCCAAAGATTATTTTGTGCTCTGGACTATAATCAAGTATGATTAAAATTCCATACATACCTTTAAAATATGTGTTATTTTTGATGCAGTGTCCTGTATATTTATCAATTATATCAAGGTTTTCCAATCATATTGCCGAGATGACTTTACATTTCCAAATTTTTGTCATTCTAATTTTATCTACCAGAACGAAAACATTGGTTGTGAATTCATTTGTATTTGCTTGAAAAATATCTGCATTCAAGCAACATTTTTGAGGAATATATTTTCAAAGTCTAGAATTCTCTAGTGGGTAGCTATTTTCTTTCAACATGTTAAAAGATTATTTTATTTTCTTCTATTTATCATCATTTCTGCTGACATGTGAGCTTTCTATCCTAGTGTTGCTTTATTCAAAAATTGCATCTTTTTTTTTCTAACTGCTTTTGAGTTTTGTTTGCCTTTGGTAGTAAGGAATTTTATTATGCTGTTTCTGGGTCAAGTTTTTAAATATATTTTAATTCAATTAAAAATAACATTTATGAGTTCACTACATGTTGATGTATATAAAATATATGTGAAAACTAAATACATTCTGCAAAATAAAAATAATTTAACATGCAAAGTAGTACTGTCTAATGTTTTGTAAATGTTTTTAATATCTGGCTTAATAAAACACAGCTGAGTTTGGCTATTTGTTGACATATGTTACTTTAATTCAAATATGAGAAGAAAATTCTGGGTACAGATTTGTAGCTGGGAGGGTAATGTACATTTTAATACCTTTTTCATATTATTGTATATATTCAACTATGATACTCTTCCAAAACTTGACAAGTGGTAGTTCCTTAAATGTTGTGCACTGTGAATTCTAAAACATATCAATACGCATTTAGTACTTTGTTATATTAAAATACCCTACCTTGCATTTAAGTGTATATTTTATGCATATATTGTTAATATCACCACCAATCTCAACATACAATTATGAAATATTGAGATGTTGTCATACTTTTCATGGCAGATATGAGTTATCCAAATTCTAGTATTTTCCTGAAAGCTATTATTTTATCAATTGTCAATAGTTTTCACAACATGACTGCCAATAACCAAATGTATACATGACTATGGTTGATCTGCTTCTTTCATTCAAGCAAAAATTGTGTTTTATATAAAAAATGTGCTGAGAGCAAAAATTGTGTTTTATTTACAAAATGTGGTGAGTTCAGCTCACAACTCAAGCAACTGTGCAAGTGTTTTTCCTCAAGGAAACCATTATTTTTAAGTAAGTAAAAGAAGTGTTTCATATACACTTTTTATTATGTCATACGGAATACTAAAAATACCTACATAGAGCTAGCATTAAATAACATTTCTAATTTTTCCTGCTTCATCAAGATTATTCCTTACTGAAACTGGATTTTCTTTCTCACAAGCATATAACTTTAATGAAATCAAAGACTGCTAGTATAGTTTTGCACCACTGCCATGATTCATGCAGAGGCATTAACCCTCATCATTGGTCTTTGCATCATCAATTCAAAAGGTCTTCATGTTTCTTTCAGGATAAAGCATGAGTTTCAAAAAAGTAATTAAATTATCTGAATATTCCAGTATTACTTGTGTTTGCTGCCAAGCATTTGCATAAAACATCTCCTTCTTTCAGTATCTGATTGGGTACTGATACTAGACAAATCCAAGCAAAATGGCAATTCAAACTCAGGTCTGTGGAGCTGTCCTTTTTATGGTAAAAGTACTGTTCTGCAGACAAGATAGTATCATAATCTACATGTATGGAACTAAATATTCAATTCTTTTTTTTACTATATTTTGGGAAAATGGCAATGCTATGATTTCTTTTGCTGCTTTTTAAAAAATGTGATTTTATTTAGATAAATTCACCGTACAATCCATCCAAAGCATATAAGCAATGTCTCAAAGTATCATCATTACAACCAATTTTAGGATATGCTCATTACTCCAAAAATAAAAATAGAAAAACCCAAAACATTCCATTTTTCCTTCTACCCCAGTATTGTTAACTCCTGCTATTGTGTGGTATATTTGTTAGTATTGATGAAAGTATGTTAAAATATCACTGTTAACTACAGTTCATAGTTTGCAATAGGTACATTTTCCTCATATACTACTCTATTATTGACTCCTTGTAATAGTGCATACATTTGTTCTAGTTCATGAAGGAACTTTGTTATATTTTTACTGTTAATCATTATCCACCACAAGAGTCACTGTTATATACTCCCATATTTTAACTTCTAGCTTTCCTTCTGCTAACATATATCATTCTAAACTACCCCTTTTCAACTATACTCACTGTGGTAGTTAGACTCACGTGTCACCTTGGCTAGGTGAAGGTGCCTCGTCCTATTCCTGTGGACATGGGCCAATGGCGTGGGAACCTCATTTGTTGCTGATTACATCCGAAGTAGGTTAGGAGGCGTGCCTTCTGCAATGAATGATGTTTGATTTAATCAGCTGGTGCTTAAATGAGAGACTTAATGTAGCACAGCCCAAGTAGCTCAGCATACCTCATCTCAGTACTCACAGTTCAGCCCAGGCCTTTGGAGATGCAGAAAGGAATCACCCTGGGGAAAGTTGTTGGAACCCAGAGACCTGGAGAGAAAGCCAGTACAGATTGCCCTGTGCCTTCCCACGTAAGAAAGAACCTCAGTTGAAAGTTAGCTGCCTTTCCTCTGAAGAACTATGGGTCAACTAACCTTTTCATTAAAATCCAATCCATTTCTGGTATGTTGCATTCCAGCAGCTAGAAAACTAGAACACTCACAAATTCAGCACTATTAATTTTACTCACAATAATGTGCTACTATCACCTCTATTTCCAAATGTTTAAGTTCAAACTGGTTAAACCTTCTGTACATATTAAGCAAGTGCTTGCCATTCTCTAGTCTCATTCTATCCCCTGGTTGCCCACATTCTAGATTTGGATTCTATGAATTTGCTTATTTTAATTACTTCATATCATTGAAATCATACAATATTTGTGTTTTTTTCACTAAATGTAATGTCCTCAAGTTTTGTCCATGTTCTTACATGCTTCAGGATTTCATTCCTTCTTATTACTGTATATACTACATTTTGTTTATCCCTTCATCCATTGATGGACACTTGGGTTATGTCCATCTTTTGTCATTTGTGAATAATGCCACGAACATTGGTGTGCAAGTGTCTGTTTGCATCCCTGCATTCAGAAATTCTGTGTATATTCCACTTTCACTGCTTTCTCAATCCAACAATTATTCAACAGTTATCTGAACTTTATTGTTTTCATTTCTTCAGCCAATTGCATTATCACTTACATTGGAATATGATTCTGTGGCTTTTGGATTTCTAGTTAGTAAATATGTAAAAACTAATTTTTGACTTTTAAAGAGTTCATCATGTCTACATTTATGGTTGCTGTTTAGTTTGTCAAAGCTGCCAGAATGCAACATACTGGAGATGGATTGGCTTTTAATAAAAGGGTATTTATTAGCAATAAACTTACAGTTCTTCAGAAGAAATGCAGCTAACTTTCATCTGAGGTTCTCTATTACATGGGAGGCACAGGGTGATATCTGCTGGCCTTCTCTCCTGGCTTCTGGGTTCCAAGAACTTTACCCAGGTGATTTCTTTCTGCATCTCCAAGCGTCTGGGCTCTGCTGCAAGTGCTGAGCTGACGTATCTTGAGCAGTTGGGCTGTGCTGCATTGAGCTGCCTTCTGACCTCTCTCGTTCAAGCCTCCTGCTAATTAAATTAAACATCACTCATTGCGGAAGGCACTCCCCTTAGCTGACTGCAGATGTAATCAGGTATAAATGAGTTTCACATGCTAATTATTCAAGCCACTGCAACAGAACTGGGCACCATCACCTGGCCAAGTTGCCACCTGAACCTAACTACCAAAGGTGTCAATTCAATTTTTTTAGAACTCTGATTCTAAAAAAAAAAAATGCTGCATTGTAACAGAAAATACTCTGTATATACAACAAAGTATATTAACTTACTAGCATTTGAGAAGGGAAAGTTATCTTTCATCATATTTTTGTTTCTGTATAGCTTCACCTAGTTTCTTTGGAGTGAATTCTTCTCTTCTATAAGTCATCTTGAAAACAGAACAGTGAGGCTGTGGGTGAGGAAAGCAAGTCTTCCAATAGTACATAATTTAAAGCAACAGTACTTCCTTCAGACACATCCACTCTGAGATGCTGCAAATGCAGGGCTGAAGATACTGCAAATGCAGGGCTGAAGATACTGCATCAGGAGCAGAAGAAATGTGTCTAGGTATGTTTTTAATTGTGTATACTCTCCCTGGGTTTTTTTTTTTTAAGAGTTCTTGAATCAGTGGTTTTATATCTTTCATCACTTGAATTTCTTGAATATTATCTCTTCAAATATTTATTGCTTCTGCTCAATCCTGTCTCTCACCTTTCTTTCAGGGACTCTAATTACATGTACATTAGAACTATTCATTCTAATGTGTGTGCTTCTAATGTTTTTTGGGGGGATATGTTTCATCATTTATTCTCTCTGATTTCCAGTTAGGAAATTTCATATTAACTTAACCTTTTGGTCCATTAATCCTCTTTACTGCTGTGTCTATTTTGTTAAATTTTTATGTCAGCATCTGCGGAATTTTCACTCTATCTTCTCTTTTCTCCATCTTTTCCTATACAGTCTAATATCTCCTCTCTATAATATGTAGTCTTATTTCTAGATTGTATTGTTGTTGTTTCCCTTTATTTTAATTCTCTGCCATGTTCTATGCATAAAATGACATTTTTCCTTAAATTTTTGACATTGTATTTAAAAAATTTTAAAGAATATAGATGATATTCTCTTCTCACAGAGAGTGCTCATACTATCCTCATATAAAGAGAACGTGGGTTGATTGTACTAATTCACTCAAGACCTGAATCAATTGGAAGATGGCTTTCATATGGACCGTTGGAGTGTTTCTGGAAGCACCATTGCCACATTCATTGGACTCTAATCATCATCTTTAATCATTATCTTCCCAACATTGAAAGATGCTCAAAATCTCTGTTCTAATTTTTGTTGAGTATTTGGTTGACTTCTTGGCCTTTCACTTTGTGCACTTTCAGATTTTAGTAAAATTCTTGATGCAGGAATGGCATCAAACAGGTGGATGTAGTTTATTGCTCTTTTCTCATAGAGAAACATGACAATGGAAATCTTCTTTTTCTCCAGCATCAGGAGACTATCAGTATATCTTCTCTTTTCTCTGTCTCTTAGTAGAGGCCTTCTGTCCTTTTGCAAAATTTCTTCAAGCGCTTTCATGGAACCCAGCATTGGCCAAACTACGAAAGTGAAAGCCACTGAATGTCATGTCATGGATTATTTTTTTTTCATTATGTTATTGTTCACTTGGCAATTCTATAACATTTTCAAAGTGATTTTTTTTACTTTATTCGGCATTGAAAACATTAGTCAACTGTGAGTTTCTTAATTTTCTCCAGATATGGTTACTTGAAGGCCTAATGCAATGAGAAATATACATGAAAAATGCATAAATGAACTCATTTTAGAGCTTAATGATGTTGAAAAGGTCTTTAAATATGATTTTCACTGCTTCCATGAAAACGGAAATCAAATGTCAACAATCTACAAATTAATATTCCTGCTTAAAATGTGTTTTTCATTTAGAGTTCTTAGTCACTATCCTTAAAACTGTACCTTACAAAAGAGGATTTTGCAAGACCCCTTTTCTGTCTTGAAGCCATAATGACAATGTCTTTCTAGTGACAGTGAAAAAATGTGTAGAAAAATGAGGTCTAAAGCAAAGAATAGTTAAACGACCAATGCAGAATTTCATTGAAGCTGTTTGTCCATTAGGTAAATTCTTAGTTAAAGTTTGTCCATGAAAATAAAATTATATTTTAAACTAATCTTGAAACTTATAATGTTGCCCTTCAATTTACAATTAAATCACATAGTTTTATTATCCAACTGTTATGTTTATAAAATTGGGAGTAATAATCTTCATTTAAAATAAAATAGCAATTGGGACAATGGAAATAAATGTCTTGCCATTGTAAAATTTTATTGTTTCTCCCTCAAATAAAAAATAATTGATAATTTCGAGTTTGTGGGGTTATCTAGTGGTCTTACTCGGTGTGGATTATTTTATAATTCATCTGTTGTTATTATTAAATCAATAGAAGGTAGACATAGATAAATAAAATGTCAGCGATTAATTCAACACCTTTTTTCAGTGTGTACTTAGTAAAAGGTGTATGATTTTAATTATTTATAAATTTTATAGAAGTCTGAGTTTCCTTACCCCCCAAAATTAAAAAATGTGCAGAAATATTTTCTACTTACAAACATGAAGTGGTTGTTAATTATTTCTGTATCCACAAGGAGTTTCATAATGGGTGGAATATATAAAGAGATAAATAGCAGCATATCTCCTATATAGCCAGAAAGTATATAATAAATGTTGCAAGAAGACTTTGAGTGAGGTAAGAATTCCATATAGGTTGTGTTTAAACATTGACCTTCAATGTGTGTCTTATAGAATGGTAGAATTTTAGGGTATTTTGGAAAAAGTGTCAATAATATGCAAAGACAGGGAAGAATGTTGATGTCTAAGCCAAAGGTGAGTAGTCTAATTTAGTTTAAATGTTGAATATAAGTAAAGAAGAATTGTTAGTAGAACTAAGAGAACATGGAATTGTATAAAATTATGGAAATTCCTGACTGTCAGAAAAAAGTAGATGACGCAAAATGTAGCAAAGAAACAATAGGAAATAAACATTTGAGAGTTATAATTACGAAGGTGTTTAAAGCAGCTAAGTCTGTTGTCACTGTTAAGATAGGTAGAAACTTGAAGAACATGAGATTAGGTCTACCAGTTAGGAAATTATAAATTCTACAAATAATTGGGCAAGAGGTCATGAGAACTTAAAGCAATAAGACAATGCTGGGAAAGTAATCATAAGGCATGAAAGTCATTATAATTAATAAAAATTTATTTATCTTGAATTAATTTGATAACTGATTGAGTTTAGGAGGACAAAGAGTGAAAGTTAAATATTGTAAAATTGTAGGCTTACCTTCCTGAAAAAAAATAATACAGATATAAATGGGAGTTAGAATAATCTAGTTTTGACCAGTTGGTGAAGGAAGCAGATCAGGTGATGGATATATAATAAATGCATCTGTGAGAGTCTAGCAGGATATAAAAATGGAAATGATTATTAGTCATTTACATATGAAGGAGAGATTTCTGAAATCTAATATGACATAGCTAAGTCTGACGCATGACTGCACTATAGGTTTGGGAGTCAGAGATGGGGAACGATGTGCCATAAAGGATAAATGAAGATACATATATTTCTCTGAGATTGATTTGAAAGAATAGGTAAATAGGAGGAAGAATTTGTGAAAATGAGAGAAATGAAGGCGAAATTCCTCTTTTTTTTTTAACTCATGAAAAGAAATCAAAGCCTTCAGTTTTGAGTAAAAGGCAGAGAAATAGGACACTTAAGGTCACTAGCTAGATGAAAATTAGTTTCAGTAGGCCAGAGCAAGCATCTTCTTATGATTTGATAGGTAACCAGATTACTGACTTAATACTTTGTATGGACTGTGCTTATTTATAGGCAGTACAAAATGATTTAAATTTATCACAAACGTATAAATGATTTTTAAAATCTTCTACTCACAGGCCTTTCCTTCAAATAAGCATATTTATTTTATCATCTGGTGACACACAGCAAGCCCATGAAATAAGACATGCAGCATAATTACTATATTATTTCTTTATGTAAACTACTAACAAGGAAAGCCCTAACTAATCTTAAGGGCCACTAGGGCAACACATAGATATTTCTTTTGAAGCATGAAGGTTAAGAAAAAATGTAGTTCCCAGCAAGTCATGTATATAAACAAGATTAGGACACCATAAGTGAGTTCTAGCAATTATGTTCCTGCTGAAAACCCATAAAATGAAGTGTTGTTCAAGCCATGTAATATCCTTTCTAAATCTTCTAGAGCACACATATCATTACACCATTTGGCAATCTTTAAACCAGATGGGGATCAATGTTTTCAGTGTGGTACATTATACTTTGCTATTATAGAAGCTGTAGGTAATAAATGTTTCTGCAACAAATTTAAAGAGAATCCATTATGCAAATATAATAATACCTGCATAAAATCCCTGATGTTACAGTTTAGTACCCTGTATCAGGCTGTTCTAATGACTTCCCAAGACAAGTTTATTCAAATAAGGGAAAAAATAAAACACAGTCAACTCATATTTAGCCATTGTAATAAAAAGAAACAGTGACATTTAAATCTCGAGGATGTCTCTGAAAATTATTTTTGTTCTGAATATGATCAAGGTTGGATTTAACCAAAGCACAAACAGGCACTCCCCTAAGTTTTTGATGAAATTACATTTCTTTCTGTACTGTTTGCTGGCATCCATTTTCTCCCCCACTAAAACATTCTCTCTTATAGCACATGGATATAAATATAAATTCAAATGCATATATGTATAGTTTTTTTTTTCTTTTTTTTTTCTTTTATTTTACATGGGCAGGCACTGGGAATTGAACCTGGGTCCTCTGGCATGGCAGGCAAGCACTCTGTCTGCTGAGCCACCGTGGCCCACCCTATGTATAGATTTTAATGTCATAAATATATATGTGAATTTATACATATACACTCTGGCCAAAAATAGAATATTTCTAACATCCTATCTTCCCCTTGTTAATTAAAATAAGTAATTCCCTCTTTGTTTGACTATTCCAGAAAAGAGATATTAAGCTATATGTTTGTGTGAAAATGACATGATATTGTCAATTAACTGACCCTGAACTTTCAAAGGGTAAAGACTGGGATTATGCAGAGAAAGTCATAAAGATTAGAAAATTAGTATTAAAGAAAATAATCCATTGCCGAACACTAGAGCCATTTCTGCAGGGGTCAATTGGTAGCCCCAGAGGCCACCCATATCTGTCCTTCATGTCTTTCAGGACACAAATCCTAAGAAAAGTTCAGAGTGCTGCAAGATTTCTATAAGATCCTAACACTCTTCCAACACTCATAGCTTTATACCAATCGTTGGCCCCTGGTTTAACAGTAGAAATATTGTGTCTTCTGTCTGAGTTTTGATCAGTCAAAATGATCATCAGAAGAAGCCACAGGACTACCTGGCATATTTTCATATCTGGAATCTAACATCCATGTTGCCTTTGCAGTCTCATCCCTCAGCCCTCCTGAATGCTGACACTTTCTACCCAGTACATAGGAAGTTACAATAAGTCTTCATCAAAATACCCTCAATTCTTAATCTCTTCTGTAAAAGTTCTCTTGCATCCTTCCTCTAAGGAAAAGTTGGCTATCTAATCTTCTTTCTACAATTGGTGGTTGTTGTGTGTGTGTGTGTATGTGTTGTGTGTGTGTGTGTGTGTGTGTGCTTTCCACTCATATGTTGGGGACTATTGGACCTGAAGAATAGGTCTCTCCTCCTTCTTCTCCCCTGAAACACCCGAGGTATTTATGTCATGCTATCACATCATTGCCCTCTTTCATGCTGTCATCCAACAACTTCTGAGAACTTGCTGGCATTTTTAAAGTCTTTCAGCTCCTACCTCACTATCAATGTCCACTGGTGCTCCTATCCTATTTCTTGGTGATTTCAATATTTATGCTGATGATCTAATTAATGACCTAAATGATCAGTTCCTTCAGAAACCTTCTACTACTATGCTCTACCCTCTCATTTAATCTTTCCAACCTCCTTGTTGTTCTTGAGATTTACCAGGCATATCTGCACCACATCGTTATGCACATGCTGTTCTTTCTGCCTGAAATGTACTCTCACCAATATTACATATCACTTGTTGTCTCAGGATGTCTTTGTCCATTTTTTACTTTCTCAGTAAGTCCTTTCTAAATTAAAATTGAATACTCTTTTGCCCTGGTTTCTCTATTTTCCTTCCTTGACTTGAACTTTCTTTATAGCTCTTCTCACTATCTGACATACAACACGTTTTACATATTTATTGCATCAATTTATATTTTTAGTAATCTAACACGTCCTATAAAATTAACCTCCTCCAAATAAGATTATTTCTGTCTTCTTCATTGCTATATCCTCAGTGTCCAGAAGAGTTCCTGACTATGCAGATGTTACTATGAAAATTACAAATACATTTTATTTATTAATAATTAAATACTTCAAACATCTAATGACTTAAACAAAATGTTAAATTATTCACAGCTTAATTTATGAGTGACTGAATCGATTTATCAAATATGAACTTATAGTTTATCTTCTGAATAGTATATTCATCAAAATAAATCCTTGGAAAGTTATTTAAATTCAACAATTTAAGTGATAAACCTAAATATATTACTCTCTTTCCACTGTAACAATGAAAGAAATTAAAATCTACAGTCATAACAGAATAAGGTTATGATAGTCGACAGAACTCAATAGTGCTATCTTCTAAAACACTAATTGAAATGACAAGGAAAAAAAATAGACAAGTGTTCTTGTTTGCTAGCTGCTGGAATGCAATATACAAGAAACAGAATGGCTTTTTTAAAAAGGGGAATTTAATAAGTTACTAGTTTACAGTTCTAAGACCAAGAAAATGTCCCAATTACAGCAAGTCTATAGAAATGTCCAATCAAAGGCATCAAGGGAAAGATACTTTGGTTGAAGGAGGCTGATGAAGTTCAGGGCTTCTCTCTCAAGTGAGAAGGCACATGGTGAGCACAGTCAGGGCTTCTCTCTCATTTGAAAAGGCAAATGGTGAACATCGTATCATCTGCTGGCTTCTTCTCCTGGCTTCCTGATTCATGAAGCTCCCCAGAAGACATTTTCCTTCTTCATCTCCAAAGGTCGCTGGCTAGTGGACTTTGCTTCTTGTGGCTATGTCGTTCTGCTCTGCTCTCTCTAAGTCTCCCTCATTCTCTATAAATGTTTCTTCTTTTATAGAACTCCAGTAAACCAATGAAAACCCACCCAAATGTGTGGAGACATGCTTCTACCTAATCCAGTTTAATAACCACTCTTGATTAAATCACACCTCCAGAGAGATGAGCTAATTACAGTTTCAGATATCTAATGCTGAATACGGATTAAAAGAAGTGGCTGCATTCACAAAATGGAATTAGGATTAAAACATGGCTTTTCTAGGGTGCATACATCATTTCAAACCAGCACAATAAGGTACCATTTATTAGTCACCTTTACCTTTCTAACAAATTGTGAAAACATCCACATGAAAATCAAACGAATCACAAAATTGCTAGATACTGCTCAAACAATTCGGTCCCTAAAAAAACTATGGTTTAACATAAAGAAAGACTTTCTATGTTTACACTAGCTGGATGGATATGAGTTTGTAGGCACCTAAATGAGAATCTGAAGTTATTAATAATTATTGATCCTAGTCATTGAGGTAAAAGGGGCTTTGGGAAAGTCCTTCCCACATTTCACAAGTTGGAATATATCTAATTAATATGTCTGTATGTCAACAATATTCAGATATCTCAACATTCCTCAATATAAATCTCTTTAGCTTTAGGTTCATGCAAGGCAAATTTGAGTAGTTTGTTTTCTACAGTGTCGATATCCCAGGACTCTAATCTTATTTTCTTCTCCCTCACTGCAGTAATTGGTGGTTTCATGTCAATTCCTTGGTGCACTGGACAAGGTTTTGCAAATAAAAATATAAGATTTCTAGTTGGATTTGGAATTTCAGATTAAGAGCATATTTTTGCTATAATTATGCCACATGCAGTATTTTGGACATACTTATATTAAAAATTATTTGCTTTTTATCTGCTATTCAAATTCAGCTGAGCTCCCTCTATTTTATTGGACAACATTGCTTGAGCCTTCTCTACAACTATCCCGAAGTATCCCATATATGTAACTTTTACTTCCAACTCCTCGAAGCTTATTTACCTGAACCCTATTGTTTTCTTAGAGGCTTATGGTTTATCATCTCAGGTAACATGTATCTCAGCCTTCTAGGTATGAAAAGGGACATAATAAATGAATTAAATAATTTAAGCTTTGCTAAATTTAGGCAACCAATAATGACCACCACCACCCCTCCCCTGATCCTGTATTCTCTCCCCGCAACAAAGTCAGATAATAAAATACATAATGCAAATGACTTAACTCTGTATTTCTTTATAATAAGCACCAAGAAATACTTAAATTTTCTTGAATTTTAGAGATATGTTTGCAGTCAATTATGGCTATACTTTGATATAGTATAAAAATAAGATCAGAAATGGAGCTAGAAAGGCTCTTTAGCTACTTCTCAAAAGTTAATTGAAGGCGGGCCGCGGTGGCTCAGCGGGCAAAGTGCTTGCCTGCTATGCCGGAGGACCTCGGTTCGATTCCCGGCCCCAGCCCATGTAACAAAAACGGAGAAACAGAATACAATAAAACAAGAAAATGTTTAAAAAAAAAAAAATGTTTCCCTTTCTTCCTTCCTTCTATCCTTCCTTCCTTCTCTCTGTCTTTCCTTAAAAAAAAAAAAAAAAAAAAAAAAAAAAAAAAAAGTTAATTGAAGACAGAGTTGACATCTAAGTGTTCAATTATAACACTTCTTTAAAAATAGGAGTATGACAGAGCCTTATATTGAAAAAAATGGGAATTATTAAAAAATGATTTTACTCTATGCATGATTTTTATAATAACCTACAAATTACTAAAAATAAAATAAAATAATAAAATAATGATTCTTTAAAGCAAGCAACAGAAAAATTAACAAAATAATGAATTCTCCAACAGTCATTCCTTACCAATTATTTTTTAACTCAGAGGAGCATTAGGAAAACCAAATTAAGTGGACTCTTAAAAATTTGAGATAGTATTGACTAGCATAAACTAAATTAGTGAATACAGGAAAACTATACATGTATGAACTCAGCTGGAACATGTAACTAGAGCTATCAAATTCATTCTAATAGCTTAATTTCTAACCTTTTGTTAGTTTCTCATCAAAATATATGGTTCCGTTTTCTGTGGAAGACATATTCTACTCTGTTAGCATAACAATACAGGTGAAGTTATACGCACACATGTATGTGAATATATATATATATGATTTTGAAAAAAATGTTATTAGAATCATCCCTAAAAATATATGGGAAGATTAATTTAATTAGACTCTGGGGAATTTTTCTCATGGTTCCTCCTTTAATTTCAATTATCCAATATATTTTGTAGTTGTGATTTTTGTAGGCATGTGTAAAAAGGAATGACTAAATCAACAGACATTCTATCAACCACTCCATCCTTTGGTCTCTTGTACCACAAACACATACACACAAGTGACCTGAAGAGGTGTACAATGTCATGCCTCCCTGTCATGAAAGACTGGAAGATATAAATCTCAAGATTCCTTGAAGAAGTTTTCATAGATTTGTAAAGAAATAAATATACTTTGGATTTTCCCTTCCTACTTTTGATTAAACTCAAATTAAAATCATTATTTCAGTAATTTAATTCATATTTCTTGTCCATTCGTAATGTTTTTTCACATTCTGTATTCTGCCATTGGGATTTCTCCCTACAAAAGAAACGTGTATGATCAGAGCATGATTTATACATACATGTGTCTTAGTTAACCTACCTCTATTGTAAATCTTAAAATTGGGTTCACTCCAATACTAGTGGTAATAAGAGAGAGGTGTGAGGGGTATACAATGTATGTTATGCTCAGAGCATGATCAGAGCCCTGAGAATTATTCATGATATTTGTTTTCCTTTAAGTTAAAATCAACCAACTAGCAAACATCATTTATCAGTAAAACATCTTTCTTCCTTGGTCAAAATTTCATGATCTCCAGGGCAAGAGCATCTCACTACTCAGAAAATCAGTGAAAGCTTCAACCCTGTAACTCCCAGAGCAGACTTTCCATCGGTCAGCTGAATGGAACACAGAGAAGTCTGAGGTAATAAGTGCTAGGCAGGTGGCATAAGGCAGAAATGATGAAGGTTTTAAAGCAGTTGTTATGTCTCCATTAAAACTGCTGTTCACATAAAACACAAAATTTTTTGCATCGATCAGTTTAACTTTATAATCAATATTTCTCACAATAGAAGGAGCCAACCTACTCTCTTTGCAATTACCAGTGGCCTGTTTCGTGCCCTCTCAGAATCATCTTTTTTATTGACAGCTTGGGAACTGTTATCACTGAGACAGTCTGGGATGTCCAGTCTCAGGTTGCACTTGAAGCGGTCAGTTTTATGTGACCATCCTTGGGGTCCTCGTTTACAGCAGGATGGAAAACCATCATCAACTAAACAATGTTCAAATTGTAACTAACTCAGAAGCTTCAATTTTTGCCTCAAGCACACCTTTTAATTCAGTCATATAAAAGTTTCAGGCATATATTTCAAAATTGTTAGACAACTCATTGGACCAAGTGTTAAAAATTTTGAAATATAAGCATACAGCTGGGTGGTGAGATGGTGGCTCAGGGGCAGAATTCTTCTTGCCTGCCGGAGACCCGGTTTTGATTCCCAATGCCTGCCCATGCCAAAAAACAAACAAAAAAGGCATGCAGACAAGTAGAATTATACAATTAAATAAAGGAAATAACAATGAGATGGTTATTTTCTCTGGTTATATCTAAATTCAATATTTTTGCAAATCTTTGATCTATTCTTTATGTTGTTTCCAGAGATGTTCTTGTGCACATGCAACCACTGATTGTGGAAATAGTCCCTGTAAACATTCAAAACAAGTGTTTTTTGACCACTTAGTATTTAACACTAGAATGACCATAATGCAAATATAGAGATGATATAAATTTGTTGATTATATATTGTGAATTTTCAGCACACTTCATTTTCTAGTTGATATAGGAACTTATGAACTATGTAATAAATCTTTACATTTTTCTCATACATTATAAAAATTATTTGCAAGTGAAAGCAAAGAAAGTTATATATAGCATGCCTTTCTCTTTACTATAAGTTTAAGCATGTTTCTGGCCACCAAGGGCTTTCATTTTTTTTAAAAATCAGGACAAGATTGACAAAGAAATTCATAAATGTCACAACCAGATTGGATATGGACAATACATTTTTAAATGTACTGTATTTAAAACTATATACTAAGATCTAAGGCTACAACTTAGTGGAGAAAGCAGATGAAAATAAGTGACCAATCCAATAAAATACTCCATGGTGATCAAAACTTGGAAAACTAGGAAGACAGTGAGTGATGGGGGAGTGTGAAGATGAATGAGGGCAGCTTGGCTAAAATGAAGCGACTAGGCAGTGGTTCCAAGGTTAAGAAGTAGATAGTTATGTTAACAGAAGAGGGGACATGTTAGACAGATAGATGATAGATAGATAGATAGATAGATAGATAGATAGATAGATAGATAGATAGATAGATAGATAGATAGATAGATAGAAAGATAGATAGATAGATAGATAGATAGATAGATAGATAGATAGATAGATAGATAGATAGATAGATGATAGATAGATAGATCGATACATACATACATACATACACACATACATAGATACATAGATAGACACATAGATAGATACATAGATACATAGATCGATCAATCAATCAGTTCAGGCTGATGGTACAATAATTAGAAATCCTTGAAGCCTGAAAAACCTTGATATATTTGAGAAACTTGAAGCAGTTTAGCATGGCTTACATGTAGCAGGTAAGGGAAAGACCAATTGAGCTAAGTTTCTGAAGACTATGCTGGGCCATCCAGTTTATCTTAAAGACATGTTTAAAATATTATGGTAAAACATCTATTTGTTTTATTTATGTTCTAATCACTCATGAATGTGAATGGTGAAAGGGTTCACTCTATTTGCAATCTTACAAATTAGTCTTCTTGCTTTTGTATGCTGGTAGAAGATATGAGACTACCGATTCAGAGACAAATGATTTTGTTACTCATGTCACAGCAAACATCATGGGCATCAATGTACTTATGTCAGCACCCTTTGCCTTCAAGTGCCACAATGCCAATGCAGATGAACCCAGAGGGAGGCTGAAACAGGCAGAGGGTTGTATTGCAGGAAAGAGATCCTAAGCTTATGGAATTTGGATATTTTATAATGGGCAATATGCTAACATGTACTTTTATCCAAAGAAATACGTCTTTACTATATTGGACAGCAAACACAAGTATCCTTTGCTCTAGTAGGAAACACTTTATTTTTTAAGGGTCCTTGCTATACAAGCATCCTCTAATAGGTGGCCTGAAACAAAGGGAGTCCAGTGACTTTGAGCAAAAAAAAAACATGCAGAAATGCAAAAGACACATAGATAATTGTCTCCCAATGGTCAGAATTTTATCTGTGTTTTAAGTAAATCACTATGGTGTGTGTGGCAGAGAATGAATTAAGAGAAGACAAGTACATATGTAGAATGACCTCTTAGATGTTCACTGCATTAATATGGGGTGGGAGGGATTAAAAGGGGAGAGGAGTCTGGTTTGAATTATTTCTATGCCTGGGGAAATGGAGTAAAATGAATGTTAGTGTATATTTTGGATGTGAAATTAGCAAAATTTGTTGATTTGTGCCTAGTTGAATGTGAGATAATTCAGAAAGTGGGAATTTGCTGGGATAAAGATAACTATATAGTAAGTGGAAAAATGATTATTTTATTGAAACACACAAAACTTTTTAGTTTTGGATATGTTTAGCTTTAAGTTAAGTGTAAATAATGGTGAGTATGTACCGTGAAATCTTAGAGAAAAGATCTGAACCACAGACAATTTAAAAGTCAAGAAATAGGTAATGTATGTTCATTTGAGAATGAATGAAATGACCTAAGGAGAAGGTGAAGAAAGAAGAAAGTCCTACATAAATGTTGAGGAAAAATAGTTTTAATATAATAGGTTCAGGATTAGATGCCTGCAAATTTAGCATACAAAGGGAAGAGGAAAGATTTTGTTGCATAAAAAAAAAACCCAAGTTTAGTGTTAAAGGAAAGAAACATGCATCTAGGTCAAATGTTACCTTCTGTTTTTGCATTCCAATGTGCATATATAATCTTATAACAGGAAGATCTCCAGAAGCAGGAAAAAACAATATATTCAAAGTTAAAGACAGGAAATAAGTTAGGAAAACATTTTGTTATGTAATAATTGATAATTGGATTAATACATACTTTAACATATAGAGACATTGATTGATATATTTTAATTCAGAAAAAAACAACAAAGCATTAAATATAACAATGAGAAATGGATAATTACCAACTCATCAGATAATAAATGTGTATGCTAAATAAATGAAAAGATATTTCAAATTCACTAATAATCAGGGTCATGAAATTAAAACAATGTTGAAAGAAAAATTTTAATCCAACAGATGCCAATGTATCAAAGACATTGATTCTTGGCCAAAATAGAGCAAAATAAACAATCACGGATTCTTTTTCATAAGAGTATTATTTGTTTGCATTTTTTCTGGAGATTTTTTTCACAAACCTGCAATTTGATGCAAGTTATAACCTAAATCTGTGGGTTGGGAAATATACAAGGCAACAGAAAAGCATCAAGATCATGTGTTATAACTGAATTCTATGCCACTCTGCTACTGCCACCACTACCACTGCTAGTAGTAGTAGTACTACTAGCCACTACTACTACTACTACTGCTGCTGCTGTCACTACTACTACTACTACTACTACTACTACTGCCACCACCACCACCACCACCACTACTACTACTACTACTACTACTACTACTACTACTACTACTACTTCTACTTCTACTATTACCAAGTGCCTTCCATGTGTCAGAGGAACTGGGGGATGTCACAGCCTGTCCAGGTGTTATCTGTCAATGCCTTGATTTGGACATTTTCATGGCTTCAGAACTGTAAACTTGCAAGTTAATAAATCCTCATTGTAAAAGTCACCCCATTTCTGATATATTGTCTTTTATTAGCTTTAGCAAATTAAATGAATCAGGTTTTGATTTTCCCACATAGTCGAAGAAAAAACAGAAGCACAGAAACATTAAATAAATTTGCTCAAATCCACATGGGTCCTCAATAATAAAACTGAGTTTTTTAAAAAACTTTTTTATTGTGTAGTAAAACGTATATACAAAGTAAAGAAATAAAGAAAGCAAAGTTTTTTAAGCATTAGTCAACAAATGGTTACAGGACAAATCCTAGAGTTTGTCATAGGCTACCATATGATAAGATAGGGGTCTTCTTTCATTCTTTTAGCTATTGATATCCAGTTATTCCATGTCCATTTATTGAAAAGAATATTTTGTCCCAGTTCAGTGTATTGGGGGGGCTCGTGAAAAATCAGTTGACCATAGATTTGGTGGGCCTATTTCTGCACTCTCGATTCAATTCCATAGGTCAGTGATTCTTTCTTTTTGCCAGTACCACACTGTTTGATTACAGTGGCTTTATAATAGGTTTTAAAGTCAGGGACTGTTAATCTTCCCTCTTCATTCTTCTTTCTGAGGATGCTTTTAGCCATTCACGGTCTCTTTCCCTTCCATATGAATTTGGTAACTAGCTTTTCTAAGTCTTCAAAGTAGGTTGTTGGAATTTTGATTGGTACTGCATTGAATCTGTAGATCAGTTTGTGTAGAACAGACATCTTAACTATATTTTAGCCTTCCTATCCATGAGCAGGGAATGTCTTTCCACCTAATTAGATCTTCTTTGATTTCTTTTTCCAGTGTTATGTAGTTTCCTGTGTACAAGTCCTTTACATCCATAGTTAAGTTCATTCCTAAGTACTTGATTCTTTCAGTTGCTATTTTGAATGGTTTTTTTTTTTCTTTAATGACTACTCAGTTAGATCATTACTTGTGAATAGAAATATTACAGATTTTTTCACATTAATTTTACATCCTGCCACCTTGCTGGATTTGTTTATTAGATCAAATAGCTTTGATGTAGATTTCTCAGGATCTTCTAAGTATCATTTCATCTGAAAATAATGAAAGTTTTACTTCTTCCTTTCCAATTTGGATGCCTTTTATTTCTTTGTCCTGCCTGATTGCTATAGCTAGAACTTCTAGCGCAATGTTGAATAAGTTTGGTGACAGTGGGCATCCTTGTCTTGTTCCTGATCTTAGGGGAAAATCATTCAGTCTCTCTCTATTGAGAATGATATTGGCTATAGCTTTTCCATATATTCTCTTTATCATATTGAGGTAGTTACCTTTGATTCCTTTCTTTTGGAGTTTTTTTTTTTAATATCAGAAAAAGATGTTGAATTTTGCTGAATGCTTTTTCAACATCAATTGAGATGATCATGTGATTTTTTTCCCTTTTGATTTGTTAATTTTCTGCATTACATTAATTAATTTTCTTGTGTTGAACCATATATACATTCCTGGTATAAACCCCACTTAGTCATGGTATATAATGTTTTTAATGTGTTGTTGGATTTGATTTGCTAATATTTTGTTGCAAATTTTTGCATCTATGTTCACTAGGGAGATTGGCCTGTAGATTTTCTTTTTTATAGCATCTTTACCCAGTTTTGGTAATAAAATTATATTAGTTTCATAAAATGAGTTAGGTAGTGTTCCTTTTTCCTCAATTTTTTGGAAAAGTTTGAGCAGAATTGGTATTCGTTCTTTTTGGAATGTTTGATAAAATTCCCCCTATGAGGCCATCTGGCCCTGGACTTTTCTTTGTAGGAAGATTTTTGATGACTCATTGAATCTCTTTACTTGCAATTGGTGTGTTGAGATCTTCTATTTCTTCCTGAGTTAGTGTAGCTTGTTTTCATGTTTTTTTCCTAGGAATTTGTCTATTTCACCTAAGTTGTCTTGTTTATTGACATATAGTCATAGTTTCCTCTTGTGATTTATTTTATTTTTTCAGGATCCATGGTAACACACCCTTTCTCATTTCTGATTTTGTTTATTTACATCCTCTCTTTTTTTCTTTGTCAGTCTTGCTAGTGGCTCATCAATTTTATCGATTTTCTCAAAGAACCAATTTTGTGTTTTTTTGATTCTTTCTATTGTTCTTTTGTTCTCCCATTCATTTAACTCTGCTTTAATCTTTGTTATTTCTCTTCTTCTATTTGCTTTGGGATGAGTTTGCTATTCTTTCTCAAGTCCATCCAGGTGAGCAGTTAAGTCTTTGATTTTTGCTCTTTCTTATTTTTCAGTATAGATATTTAGGCAATAAATTTCCCTCTCAGTACAACATTTGCCACATCTCATAAGTTCTGATAAATTGTAATCTCATTTTCTTACATCTCCAGATAGCTACTGATTTCTCTAGCAATTTCTTCTTTGACCACTGATTATTTTAGATTGTGTTATTTAATTTCCATATATTTGTGAATGTTCTCTTTCTTCAGTGGTTATTGAGATCCAGCTTCATTCCATTGTGATCAGAGAAAGTGCTTTGAATAATTTCAATGCTTTTAAATTTATAAAGACCTGGTTTGTGCTCCAGCATATGATCTATCCTGGAGAATATTCCATGAGCATTAGAGAAGTATTTATATCCTTGTGTTTTGGGGGTGCAATGACCTACATATGTCTGTTAGGCCTAGGCCTAATTAATTTATCAAGTTGTTTAACTTCTCTGTTTCCTTGTTGATCTTCTGTCTGGCTGGTCTACCTGTAGAAGAGAATGGTGTATTAAAATCTCCTACTATTATTGTTGAACATCTATCACTCCCTTCAGTTTTGCCAATGTCTGCCTCTTGTACTTTGGAGCTCCTTAATTGGGAGCATAAACATTTATGATTGTTATATCTTCTTGGTGAATTGTTCCTTTAGTTAATATATACTGTCCTTCTTTGTCTCTTATAAAGTCTTTAGATTTAAAGTCTATTTTATCCAATATTAGTATAGGTACTCCTGCTTTCTTTTGGTTACAACTTGCATGGAAAATCTTTTTCCATCCTTTCACTTTCATTCTATTTGTATCCTTCTATCTAAGATGAGTCTCTTGTAAGCAGCATATAGCTGGATTATATTTCCTAATGTACTCTTCCAATCTATATCTTTTAATTGGTAAATTTAGTCCATTAGCAATCAAAGTTATTACTGAAAAGGCATTCCTTGAACCTACCATCTTATCTTTTTTATTTTATTTGTCAGAAATATACATGCTTTTCCCTGTTTCTCTTTTTGTCCTTTAAATTACCCTCACTGGTACTCTTCAATTCTGTGCCCTTCTCCAGACCTCCCTCTTCTGTCTTCTTTTTTCAGCCAGCAGAAAGCCCCTTAGTATTTATTTTAGGCCCAGTCTCTTGTTGACAAATTCTTTCAGGATATGTTTGTTTGTGAAAATTTTAATCTCTCCCTCAGTTTGGAAGGACAATTTTGCTAGGGGTGGAATTCTTGGCTGGAAGTCTTTCTTTTTCAGGATCTTAAATATATCATACCTCTGCCTTCTTGCCTCTGTGATGTACCAGTTGAGCAGTCTGAAATTAGGCCTATATAGTTCCCTTTGTATGTAGTAGATTGTTTTTCTCTTGCAGCTTTCAGAATTTTCTGCTTCTCTTCGACATTTGACAGACTGATTGGTACGGGTCTTGGGTAAGGCCTATTTGGATTTATTTTTTTGAAGTTCATTGGGCTTCTTTGATTTCTATATTTATGTTCTCTATAAGGGTTCAATATTTCCCCCATTATATCCTAAACTACTCTTCCTAGTCCTTACTCCTCTCATCTCCTTCTGGGACACCAGTGATTCTTGTATTTGTGCACTTTGTTTGCCTATCATTTCCCTGAGATCCAATTCAATATTTTCCATCTTTTTTGCCCTTGGCTATTTTGAGTGGTTGAAATCAGTTATGCTGTCCCCTATATTGCTTATTCTTTTTTCTGTCTCTTCAAATCTGCTGTTTTGTGCCTCTAGTATGTTTTTCATTTGGTTGACATAGTCTTTCATCTCTGTGATATCTGCTATTTTTTTTATTTATTCCTTCAAATTCTTCTTCATGTTCTTCTACTGTCTTCTTAATCTCCTTTATGCCATTAGCCATCCCACTTATTTTATTAAGTAGGGTTATATGAACATCTTTGATTATTTGTTCCAGTATCTGTGTCTCCTCTGGTGTTTTAACCTGGTTGTTAGGCTGGGCTGTATCTGTCTGCACTGTGATATGCTTAGTGCTACTCTATTGTTTTCACCACACACAAATATCTTGATTGATTTACTTTGGGAGTTGATTTCCTTCCAGAGTCTAAAGCTTTGTGTTTGTGGGTAGATATGCAGCAGGAAGCAGGGTACCAGGTGGGGTACAACAGTGCAATGATGCATTGCAGTGTAGATATAGGCACAGTTTGAGAATGTACACTGGTGCTTGTGAATGTAGGCACCCAGCGGCCAAGGAGGATGTAGTTGTGTGGGTGCCCAGGTCTGGAAGGCATAATCCTGGTATGTACTGGTCTAGGGCGTGGAACGTTTTGTGTGCATGTGCAAAGCTATGGCAGTGGGTCAGTATTATACCTTCATGGGCTAAGGGCAGATGTGACCTGGCTGCCCAGGTCAGCATTTTCTCAGAGCTGGGAAGCATGATTGAGGACCATGTATATGCATGGGTCTAGAAATGTTATAAACTGATGTTCCCAGAGCTGAAGGATATGACTGGGGGCCATGTGCATGCATGAGTCTGGGAGTGCCATAAACTAATGTTGTCAGAACTGAAGGGCCTGATGGCAGGTCAAGTGCATCTGTGAGTCTCAGAGTGTTGTAAACTGATGTGCAGAGCTCGGGGGGGGGGGGTGCGGAATGAGGCTGTGCAACACTATGGAGGTAAGTGCCTGCAGCCTTTGTGCCCTGGCGACAGCCTAAAGGGAACAGGGATGGGGAGTTAGTGCTCTGGAGGGGTTCAGGAAAGTTGTGTCTGGCTGCACTTGGGGTGGGGGTGTGGGGTGGGTACACGTGCTGTGGATTGGTGGGGGTGGGGGCGCTTGGAGTTTGGGGAGTGAGGGCAAGTGACGGGGTTCAGGTGCGTGGAGTGTGGGGTGAGTCGCAGGTCACAGGGCTGTGTCAGTGAGGGTAATGAGTTCAAGGAATGGGACTTGGCTGACTTCCTAGTCCCTGTCTCCCTGGCCATGCACTCATGTAGGCCCCATGCCTCTGTGTTAGGCTCCAGCTCTCAGCCTCTCAGTTCCTCAGCCTCTGCAATGAGGGCAGCCCTGTGTGGTGCAGAAAGCTCTCTCAGGTCAGCTGTACTCCTGAATCGCCATCTCACCCACCCTCCCATCTCCTCTTCTCTAACTTTTCCTTGGAGCAGGGCTGAACTGGATCTACCCTATTCAGTCAACTTCCTGGAACTCCTGCAACTGGTTTTGAACATTTTTGTCTGTGACATGAAACTACTTTTTAAAAAATTAAACTTTGGAAATTATCTTAAGCCCTTTGCTTCATGGTTACATGAGAGTACTTCCATGAGAAGACATATTGGGCTCCTCTCTGCTACTCTCATTGATAGGTAATTTGGGAAGAAGCACCAGAAAATATGCAGACCATCTAAACTCTTTTTGTCCCACTTCCCTTTTCTTTTCTTTCTTAGAGAAGCTGTGGTTTACAATAATCATGTACAAAAATAAAGGATTCCCATTTAAGACCCTGTTATTAACACCGTGCAGTAGGGTGGAACATTCATTACAATTGATGAAAATATCTTTTTATAATTGAAACATTAACTATAGCTCATAGTCTAAACTCAGTTTTGTGACTCACATATTCATAAACAGGAAAATGCAGATTTCTAATCCAGAGTGGTAAAAAGGTTGATGTTGTATTTCCATCTACCTTATGCTTGTTTCTTTATCCTTATCGATTCCCGGGAGGGAACAGAAGAGAGTTATATAATAGTCCTTAAAAGCCCCAACACTAATCACTGAATATTTTTCCCTGAAGCTTTTTTTCTCTGTGAGAGGTAAATAATTAAGCCCATAGTTATAAACAACTATAATATCAGTGAAAAATGGATATGCAGAATTTTTGAATTTTTAGTTCTAGAGCTACCTCTTTTGTAAATTAGTGAAAATAAAATTAGTGAAATAGCAGTATGAAAAATCAAATGTTAAATTATCAAATATATTTTCAGAAAATGCTTTAGAGCCAAAAGAGCCAGATGGCCAGAGATCTTTGCAGATGCAGCAGGAGAACACCCTGGGGAATCCTTCTGAAATGAGAAGCCAGGAGAGAAGACTAGCAGACATTGCCATGTGCCTTTCCATCTGACAGAGTTCTGGATTCACTGGCCTTTCTTGAATCAAGGCCACCCCACTGCTCACAGCCAGTGAAGAGTCCCCACTGTCCCCTCACACACCATTATCAGAATTCTTCATCTCTGTTGTGCCATACAATTCAGGCTGGAATGTTCCAGCTCAGGGAGAAGCCTTGAGAATTGAAAGGCCTGGAAAGATGAGAAGTGGCAGAGGTGGTTTCTGTTATCATGGAGGCTCTGAGCACAGTAACCTGGACACTCGTGAACAATTACTGTTATAGGAGACTCTGGAAATGGCATGTCCACCTTCATCAAGGTACTTTGGGGCATTGGGCATGAAGAGGCCTCAACTCCCACTGGGAGAAACACCCTTACTCATGCCTCTTACTAATCCTCCCATTTTCCAGATGTGTTGCTATGGAACCTACCAAGAACAATGGCTGTCATCCACAGCCTGGAGAACTATCTGATCAAATTCAGTTCAGTCAGTAGGACCACTTCATCATCATCACTTCTGAGCATTCAGCATGAGTCATGTGAGGCTCACCAAGACCATTGAGGATAGAGGAAGAAAGTTTTGTGTAGTCTGGACCAAGCTAGGGTTCACCACAAGCACCCTCAAGGAAGGTCAGTTCCAGCAGAATGTCTGAGAAAACATTCTGGGAAATCTCCAGAAAAAGTGGGTTTGTGAACACCCATATTCCTGATCTCCAACCTAGGACCCTCGTTGCATGACTTCCCAAAGCTTAAGGACACATTGCAAAAGGATTGTTCCCATGTCAGGAGTGATGCCATCTTTCAGATCCTGTTCCATACCTGTGAGAAGATTATTAATTTCCTGGAGAAAATAGGCATACATAGTTTCCAAAATGTCCTTGGCATTATGAATGCAGATGATTTGGAGGAGTATTCGAAAGTCTATCAGTGACACTTTGGTGTAGATGATGAATCTCCCCAGTAGGTGGCAATGAGAACAGGGAGAGCTATTTTGGAGTTAAGGCCACCATGAAGTCCCAGGATCTGCAGGCTTTCAGCATAGGGGACTGGAAACAAACTTGCATAAATTGTGCATTTGTTCAGGTATTCCTCAGCTTTCTTAGCTACATTCCACTTTCTTTTTTTTGGTGTGTGGTCCGGGAGTCAAACCCAGGTCTCTGACATGAAAGGCAGGCATTCTAACCACTGAACTACCTGTGCACCCTTCATCCCATTTCTGAGTGACACTGTCATCCACTATTTCAGATGATTGAAACACAAATGCTTCATTGCTGTGGTTGCCAAGGACCATCCTGAGACAAGTCCTGAAAGAGTTCATCATCTGAAGAGACATTTCAGCAGGTGGCTTCTCAGGTGGAAGGTTGGGGTCCTCTTGTCAGCACTGTATATTTTCTGCACTCTCCATCCAGAAAGACAAGCACTTCTACTTCCATGTGTTCTAAATTCCTTGATATCAATGGCTTATTATCTTGCTATTTTTGTTCCCATCTCACTAAACACCATAATTTCTCTTCTAAAGCATTTTTTTATCTTGGTAACTAAATTAGCTGGGATCCAAATATGGGATAAACGTTGTTTTTGTTTTTACAGTGTGACATATATCCTAGTACTGCCATGAACATATAGTTAAAATTTCACTGATCCTCTTCATTTGTGAACTCCCGATGTCTCCCTTACCCCTTTACCTGTCATATCTCGTTCCTATACCCTGGACCTGCAGAGGCATGCCTGGTGTAGGGGGGAAGAAAATTGTTTGTAGAAGATTGCATGAGGAATATATTCATATGTGTTTTCTGAAAAGCGTTGGTGGTATTAGGATACCAACTCCGACCTGGCTGTGAAAAAGCCTTCCCTTAATTTCTCCTCAGCAAATGACAAAACCATCTATAACCAAAGACATGGTAGGTGATTCAAGTGCCATTCTTAGAGGAAGTAGCAAATTATTGAATAGAAAAGCAAACCTTACTGTTATTCCCTAAATAATAAACAATGCCCTGACCAGAGCCAATGTTAGTCGTGTCTTCTTCTGTACACACTCTTAGGGCAGACCTGGATTTTTCACAGAAAATCCCAGCTCAAGTGCTCCAAAACTTCCCTAGGTACCCCATTCCATGCTACTTCCACCACCATACACTATCTCTTCCACCCTTTGAAAGAGTTTTCCTCTTTTCTTTCTCAGTCCATTTGCCTACCCAGTTATACAAGAGGAAAAGTTGTGTGTTCTAGGGTTGTCATTTCTCCTCATTCCAGCATCCACTAGAGTGCCAAGTCCTGCCAATTCAACCTCTTAAACATATCATGGTTCCACCCCCTCCCCCTCCTCCCTCACTACTTCCCATTTGAACCCTGGACTCAACTTCTTGCTTCCAAGCTCACATTTCTCCTTCTCTACCTCTGCTTCTCCCTATCCTACTCCAGCATTACCTCCCATCTATACAGATTTCATGCTATTACTTCCAGCAATAGCAAACTACTTGCAGGCTATGCGACTATGCAAGGATATTTTATGCATCTGAATCCCTCTTCAAAATCCTCCCACCTACTCCTCCATGTATCCCCAGCACATAGCCCAGTGCCCAGCTCTGGATAAATATTATTAGATGCTCTCAACCATCCTGCCTGAACTGGGAAAGGTGGGGAAAAAAGTTGGATGGCAGAAACTCCACCTCTATGGTTGATGAGAAACTAAAAATTAGAACTTTCCCAGGTGTATGGTAGTTAGGGAGATTGCTTATAAGAGTAATATTGGTTAATAATGCGTGTGTGTGTGTGTGTGTGTGTGTGTGTGTGTATGAGTATGAGAGAGAGGGAGGGAGAGGAAGAGAGAGAGAAAAATATAATAGGTAGTAAGTTTATCTTTATTTTTCAGTACTATGACTTAGGTCATTATTGTCTATAGTAACTTCTGCAGAATTACTGAGCTTCTTGCATTTGTATACGAAGTAGGCTTTGTTCTCCCTCTCCCATCTCTTTTTTGATCTTTTCCTCCTTCTCCTTTCCATTCTTAAGTTTATGAGGGAAGAGGAAAGTTCCACTTTGCATTCTGTTTTATAATTTTAAATGTTTACTAACATTTTCCCTAACAAATTATTTATCCTTGGTTTTTCCTTTGAATAAATTGTCAGACAAATAAGTACCAAATATTATTGCCTTGAAATCTTCATTAAATGGATATCATTACATTATTGTCCCTCAGAAACTCCCAGGTAGTACTATAACTGAGTTATATTTTCTCCCTTACTTAGATTCTGAATGTTGGATCAAGATCTAGAAACTATGTAACTTTAGAAGTATATATTACCGCAAGAATGAAACAGAAATGAAAGTATAATTCATCTTGCTTCCTTCTCTGAATGGGTGTATTTGTATTCACTATCAGAACAATAGGCATGTCCTTTTGGGAAGCATATCATGAAACTCTGCTATTGTAATTTCAGCATTAGGCAGCATGCACTCTTTAACAGAAATGATTATAGTTTAAACAATTTTATTGCTATAACATATGTAAAGCTTTTTAAATATCAGTAAAACGTAGGCTATTTCCTGAAGCCAGATGTACTGGAAACAATTTTGTTTTACTATTCATCAATAAACCAAACTTTAGCATTTAAGGGAGGAAAAAAGGTGAAAGCCGGAATGAAATCATTTTTACAAAATGGGAAAGGAGTAAGGAGGCATGTAGGTAAGCATAGTCTTCTGAAATGCTCTCTGAAAATGTCTGGAATTCACAGAGAAAAAATTCAAATTGTGTTTCACAGGGAATGTTAGAGATACATAAAGCAGTGCTTTTTGCTAAAAGTATAGAGCTATTTTACTAACCACAACAATGAATTTTTAATTATTCACTAAAATCTCTTGGAAGTTACAAATGAGATTTCTTCTATTATTGCTGTCATACTTCAGGTATTAATTTTAAAATTATTGCAGTAAATCCTATTAGGGAGTACCTTGCTAAAACCTAAACCTGGATATACTGTGGATCCAATCATATCTCTTATATGCTTGGTAATTCAATATATCTCTTTCCACGGAAAATATTCCCCATAATATAAGTAATAATAGTGCTAGGTTGCAATTATTGACATTCACTAAATATAACCTTTTATTCTCTATCTCATTTGCAAAAGTAAAGTGAGTGGTATATTCTTTTTGTATTATCCATCATCTCTTTAAGGAATCACCCTTTCCTTTTTCATTGTTGGATCAAACAATTTGGCTGGGAGTGACTATTTCTGAGGTAAAACTGCCACAGGAAATTTTGGGGTTGGTATAATAGATTATCAAATACATATAGTGTTGTCAGATGCTTAGAAATTTGGCCTTTTGTTCAAGGAGTGAAAGAAGAATCAAGGGTAAAGTTGTTTCTGTTTGGACTGAAACAGTGTGTGGTTATGCATGATTAATATTCTCTTGTATAAAAGAAGGAATAATAAATGAAACAGCAAAATGGTAAAGTAATGTATGTTAGACTTAAATGGGTGTTAAGAAAGAACTAGTAAAATATATTTAATTTACAAATAAGGAAACTGAGGTCCATAAGCATAAGGTTTTTCCTGTCAAACAGCTTAATAATTATCTTTGAGTCAGTTTCATCATATGACAATATACTAAGCCCTATTGTACAAATCAAGCCACTCCAGGAATTTAATCTAATAAAATCACTAAGGAACTATGATAAAGAAAATGTAAGGGATTGGAAAAACCTTTCGTTCTAAAAGGGTTAGTGGAATATAAGAATTATTGTCATGGGAAATACATTAAATTCAAGTTTGAAACTATTATATTTTAGTTACTACTGTATACTACAGTGAAATATCATTGGCTTCGACAATAAAATCAAGATGAGATAGGTAAAGAACGCGAATAATTAACTCTACTTAACAGAATTCATTCATGTGGCCTCACGATGGTTGCTAGGTTTTCCGGCACTCTGTCTCTCCCTCTTCATGGTAGGGATAAGTGTACAGTACTTGACACTTGTCCAGCATATTTCGTTCCTGTTGCTAAATGTTATAGATCCGTGGGTTTAAGATATGTCCATGAGCATAATATTATCATTGTGAGTTTAATGGTTTTATAGCTTCACCAAAAGTATCTTCAGTACCACTTTGAAGAATTTACAAGGTTTTTTTCTTTTGCAAACTTTTGTCTGAGGATCAGCAGGAACGGTGTTGGGGAGCCATGGAATTATTAGACATTTTAAGGACTGTACCGTAAATGATAATTGCCAGCTTAAATATGCATTTGTTCCAGTGAAATATAACCCTGCATTTAAGTCCCACTCCTAGCTGTGAAATATGGGCTTCTTGTAAGCAAAGAGTGGGATTATCCAACCCCTGTTAGGAAAGTAAATAAAATACATTAGGTGAAACTCATGAAGAAAACAGTATGAGTTCCAAAGCTAAATGATGTAGAGTCCTAAGCAATGAATATGAAAGAATATTATCCCTTTATTATATCATCTTACTCTGAGTCTAATGATAAAGATCAGTGAAGAGAAGAGGCTGATGAACGAGAAAAGATGAGGAATTGGGAGAATCATAATATTTCTAACTTATGAAATATAAAATAATATTGTAAAATAAAAGCAAAATTGAAGATAATCTTTTCAGGAGAATAGCTGGGCCCAGCCAATGATCATGGCTTTAAAAAGAGATAAACCCTTTAGGATTTAAAAACAGTGTTTCAGAATTGCAGTTACTTTAAAGGAGCTAAAATCCTGCCTATTTCATGAGACCCAGGAATTACATTTTTTTCATTTCAGAAGTCATGTGTTTACAGACCAATCATGCATAAAATACAGTATTCCCATACAACGCCTCATCATCAGAACCTTACATTGGGGTGGAACATTTGTTACAGTTGAAGATAACACTCATTTTTAATTGTGCTTTTTAACATTAGTTGCAATTGATGAAAAAAATATTAAAATAGTACTATTAACTATCGTTCATAGTTTACATTGGCTTTATTTTTCCATAAAACATCTTATTTAGAAAACCTTGTATTAGTGTCATACATGTGCTATAATTCATGAAAGAACATTCTTATACCTGTACTATAAACTGTAGTCCATCATCGACAATAGGATTTACTGTGTTGAAGTCCTATGATTTATCTTTTAATTTTTATTCTAGTTATACATACAATATAAAATTTCCCCTTTTAACCACATTCACCTGCATAATTCAGTGCTGTTAATTACACATAATGATGAACTACAATCAACACCATCACTTTCCAACATTTACAATCAATGTAAATAGAAATACTGTACAAATTAAGTATCAAATCCCCATTATCTAACTCTAATCCATCCCCTGGAAACCTATGTTCTAGATTCTGACTCTGTGAGTTTGCTTATTATAATTAGTTCATAACAGTGGGATCATACATATCTGTTCTTTTGTATCTGACTCATTTCACTCTGCATAATGTCTCCAAGGTCCATTCTGCCTCATGCATTAGGTATTCATTCATTTTTCCTGCTTAATTATATTCCATTGTATGTATATACCATATTTTGTTTTTCCATTCATCAGTCAATTGGCACTTGGGTTGCTTCTATCTTTTAGCAAAGGTGAATAATGCCGCTACAACATCGATGTGAAAATATCTGTTCAAATCCACACTTTCAATTCTTCTGGATATATATGGATGAACACTATTGCTGGGTCTTATCATAATTCTATACGTAGCTTTTCTGTGAAACTGCATGACTGTCTTCCACAGCAGCTTCAGGATTTTACATTTCCATCAGCAGTGAATGAATGTTCCTAATTCTCCACATCCTTTCCAACACTTGTAGTTTTCTGTTTCATTAATTGTAGCATTCTAGAGATTGTGAAATGATATCTCATTGTGGTTTGGATGTGTATTTGCCTAATAGCTCGTGATGTTGAGCATATTTTCATGTGCTTTTAGACATTTGTATATCTTCTTTGGAGAAATGCCTATTCAATTCTTCTTAACCATTTTTATAATTGGGTTATTTGTCATTTTATTATTCAGTTGTAAGATTTCTTTTGACATTATGGATATTAAGCCACTATCAGATATGTGGTTCCCAAGTATTTTATCCCATTGAATAGGTAGTGTTTCAACTTTTGAGACAAAATCTTTTGGTGCACAAATTTTTTTAGTTTTGTGGAGTTCCTGTTTACAAATACTTTTTTCTTTTGTTGCTTATGCTTTTGGTCTAAAAAATAAGAAACCATTGCCTAACACAAAACTTGAAGATATTTCTGCATAATTTCTTCTAAGAGTTTTATAATCCTGGTTTTTATATTCAGGTCTTTGATCCATTTTTAGTTAATTTTCATATATTGTGTGAGATAGAGGTCCTTTCTTTCTTTTGTGTATGGATATGCAATTTTCCCAACACCCCCAATTGAGTGATCTTGATAACCTTGTCAAAAAGCAATTAGCCACAGATGTGAAGTTTTGTTTCTAAACTCTCAATTCAAATCTATTCTCCTTATGTCTATCCTTGTGCCAATACCATGCTGTTCTGACCATTGTAGCTTTGTGATATGCTTTAAAGTTAGGACTGTGAGTCCTCCTACTTCGTTTGTCTTGTTCAAGATGCTTTTCGCTGTTCAAGGTCCAAAACCCTTTCAAATAAATTAGATAATTTGCTTTCACATTTCTCAAAATAAAACTGTTAGAATTTTGGTTTGGATTGCATTAAATCTTTTTAAAGTATTTTTATTAAGAAATCTTCACACATATACATACTGTACAAACAATTACTAACAATATTATCACATAGTTGCACATTCATCACCGTAATCATTTTTAGAACATTCATATCACTCCTGAAAAAGGAAATTAAAAAGAAAAAACTCATGCATCACATACTCCTTACACCTCCCTCTCATTGACAACCAGCATTTCAATCTACCCAACTTTTTACACTTTATTCACCCATTATTTATTGTTTTATCCTTACTTTTAATTTTTTTAATCATCTCTCCTTACCCTGGATAAAAGGAGCATCAGACACAAGGTTTTCATAATCACACAGTCACATTGTAAAAGCTATATCATTATGTAGTCATCTTCAAGAACCAAGGCTACTGGAACACAATTCAGTTTTTTCAGGTACTTCCCTCTAGCCACTCCAAATATACCATAAACTAGAAAGGGATATCTATATAAAGCATAAGAATAATGTCCTGAATAACATCTGGACTCTGTTTGAAATGTCTCAGTCACTGAAACTTTATTTTGTCTCATTTCTCTCTTCCCCCTTTTGGATCAAGGTTTCTCAATCCCACGATACTGGATCCAAGATCATCCCAGGAGTTGTGTCCCAGATTTCCAGGGAGATTTACATAACTTGGAGTCATATCCCATATAGTGAGAGGGCAGTGACTTCATTGCAGATTTGGCTTAAGAGAAAGGCCACACCTGAGTAACAAAAGAGGTTCTCTGGGGGTGACTCTTAAGCATAGTTATATGTAGGCTTAAGTTCTCCTTTGCAGGAATAAGTTTCATAGGGGCAAACCCCAAGATCAAGGGCTCAGCCTATTGATTTGGTTGTCCGCACAGCTTGTAAGAATATCAGAAATTCCCCAAATGGGAAAGTTGAGTATTTCCTCTTTTCTCCTAGTTCTCCAATAAAATTTGCAAATACTTTTTCATTCACTGCTGAATTCATGTGGGATGTACTGAGGTATCACACTAACCTGTACAAAGCAACAAGGTCTCATGCCCTATCCAAGATTCCTTGTGCTTATGGTATTCAACTAAACTGCATACAAGTTAAATTATGTAATGAACTGCACAAAATATGAATTTTGCCCTAAATGAATATCTCTCCCTTTGGTCTCACACAGAAGTTGAAGTTTTAAAATATGGACCATATCATCCTTCACCCTGTATTCTGATTTACCTTAGCCCTATCCAGATCAGCTTCATTCATATCTCTAGTTGAAGCCTGATCATTTTTTCAACTCTTTAAACATTTCCTGTATGGGGTAATGCTGACTTTCATAGTTTTGGAGCTCTAACTCTGTGTCTCAGATGTTACCTAAATACTCAAACTTTCTTGGAACAACCAGGTTATCTACAAACAGATCAGGTATCTCAGAATTTAGAAATAGCACTTACAAATGCTGAATATATATGACTGCTGCAAGAGTTTACATTCTAGCACCCTTTACAATAGGCTCCAACTGATAACCCATTCTGTTAGTTTCAACTCACCAAGTTTGTACATTATAATTAATCCATGTGAATGAGCTTTGATAGTATATATATTATATATATATATATATATATATATATATATATTTGTTTGTTTCTTCCATTTCATTCAACATGCAATCCTTCAGTTCATTCACCTAGTTGCATGACCCACAACTTCATTCTTCCTTGTGACTGCTCATTATCCCTTGTTTGTATACATCACAGTTCCCCCTGCCATCCTCAATTGTTGTACCATTAGGCCAACTCCATCCATTGCAAATCATGAACACTGCCACCATAAACACCACTGCACAAACGTTCATTGGTGTCCCCACACTCAGTTCGTCCATGTATTTACCGAACAACCAGGTTGCAGGATCATATGGCAACCCCAGCCCTAGCTGCCTGTGGTAAAATCATGCTGTCCTCAGAGAAGCTGCACCATTTAGCTTCCCTACCAAAAGTAAATATGTGCATCTCTTTATCCAGATTTTCTCTAGGACTTGTTTCTCTCTGTTAATTTTTTAAACATTTTTATTCACACATCATGCAATCCAACCTAAGTAAATAAACATGCTTTACCACTGTTCTAGTTTGCTAGCTGCTGGAATGCAACACACCAGAGACAGATTGGCTTTTAATAAAAGGGGATTTCTTTCATTAGTTCTTCAGAGGAGAGGCAGTTAACTTTCAGCTGAGGTTCTTTCTTACATGGGAAGGCACAGGTCGATCTCTGCTGGCATTCTCTCCAGGCCTCTGGGTTCCAACAACTTTCCCTGGGGTGATTCTTTTCTGCATCTCCAAAGGCCTGGGCTGACCTGTGAGTGCTGAGATGAGCTATGCTGAGCTGCTTAGGCTGTGCTACGTTATACTCTCTCATTTAAGCAACAGCCAATTAAGTCAAACATCATTCACTGCAGCAGGCATGCCTCCTAGTCGACTGCTGATATAATCAGCAACAGATGAGGTTCATGTACCGTTGGCTCATGTCCACAGCAACAGAACTAGGTGCCTTCACCTGGCCAGGTTGACAACTGAATTTAACTACCACAACCACGATAATCTATATGAAGACATTTACTTTTCTTCTGAAAGAATTCATACCCCTTAAGCATATGCCCACCTTGTTCACATTTAGTTTTGGCATAATGCCTTTGTTACACTCAGTGGAAGCATATTACAATGTAACTGTTGACTATAGACTCTAGCTTGCATTGATTGTACTTTTTCCTGTATACCATTCAATTTCAAAACTGTACAACATTGACTTTCATATGTTCTCTCTCATGCAAAAATATTTTTATATTTGTACATTTAATCACCATCATTATCCACTCTCAGTCTTTATCCTCTGTCTTTCCTTCTGGTTTCCTATGTGCCTCAAGCCCTTCTTCTGCAATCATATCACATTCAGCCTTATTCGCCGCACTTCTATTATTGTGCTATGATTAGATAATAATGTACTATCCATTTCTGAATTTTTGTAACTTTTTTTTTTTTTTTACATGGTCTGGCACCAGAAATCAAACCTGGGTCTATGGTATGGCAAGCGAGAACTCTGCCTGCTAAGCCACCATGGCCAGCCCTCCATTTCTGAATTCTTATTTTAAGTTCTGATGCATATTCTGTATTCCTTATGTACCAAATGTTCAACCATACCATATTTCTATCTACTAGTAGCCTGGGTTCTTAACTCTAACTCTCAAAATTCACTATTAATGTTAGTTCATATTATTGAGACCATACAGTATTTGTCTTTTGTTTCTGGCTAATTTAGCTCAACATAATGTCCTCAAGGATCATCCACATTGTTACATGCTTCAGACTTTATTCTGTCTTACAGCTGTGTAAAATTCTATTGTATGTGTGTATCACAGCTTCTAGCCATGTGTCCATTGATGGACATTTTGGCTATTACTATTTCTTGGCAATCATAAATATTGCTGCTATGAACATTGGTGTGCAAATGTCTATTTATTTCCTTGTCTTCAGTTCCTCTGAATCTATACCTAATAATGGGATTGCTGGATCATATGGCAATTTTATATTTAGCTTCCAGAGAAACTGTCAAACAGCCTTCCAGAATGGGTGCAACATTTTACATTCCCACCAATAATAGATAAATGTGCATTCATCTCCACATTCTCTCCAGCACTGTTGCTTTCTGTTTTCTTGATAATAGCTATTCTAGTAGGTGGGAGATGATATCTCATTGTGGTTGTGATTTGCATTTCCCTAATTGCCAGTGAAGTTGAACATCATTTCATGTGCCTTTTAGCCATTTGTATTTCCTCTTCTGAGAAGTGGCTGTTCAAGTCTTTTGCCCATTTTTTAATTGGGTTGTTTCTCTTTTTGTTGATGAATTGAAGAATCCCTTTATATATTCAGGATACTAATGCTTAAGTGATTTGTGATTTCCAAATATCATGTCCCATTGCATAAGCTGCCATTTTTCTTTCCTGGAAAATTCTTTGATGCATAAAAGTGTTTAAATTTGAGGAGATCCAATTCATCTATTTCTTTTTTCAATGCTTATGTTTTGGGTGAAAGACCTAGGAAATCACCTACTATTAAAAAATTTGTAAGATATTTCCCTACATTTTCTTCTAAGTGTTTCATGATCATAGCTCCAATGTTTAGGTCTTCATCCATTTTGAGTTAATTTTTGTATAGGGTGTGAGATATGGATTCTTTTTCATTCTTTTGCAAATGGAACTTTTAGTTCTCCAAGCACCACTTATTGAAGAGGCTTCTCTGGTGAGTTGACTTGACAACCTTATCAAAGATCAATTGTCCATAGGTGAGAGGGTCTGTTTGGGAAAACTCAATTCAATTCCATTGATCAATATATCTATCTTTATGCAAATAACACGCTGTTTTGACCACTGTGACTTTGCAATATGCTTTAAATTCAGGTAGTATGAGACCTCCCACTTCACTTTTCTTTCTCAAGATATTTTTTATCATTTGGGGCACTCTGCCTTTTCAAATAAATTTGGTTATTGGTGTTTCTATTTCTGCAAAGTAAGTTTTTGTTACTTTAATTGGTATTGCACTGAATCTATAAATCAATTTGAGTAGAATTGTCATCTTAACTATATTTAGTTTTCCAGTTCATGGCCATGATATGTCCTACCATTTATTTAGGTCTTTCATGATTTTCTTTAGCAATTTCTAGTAGTTTTCTGCATATAGGTATTTTCTAGCCTTAGTTAAATTTATACCTTAATATTTTAATCTTTTGGCTGCAATTATAACTAGAATGCTTTTCTTAATTTCATTTTCAGATTGCTAATCATTAGTGTATAGAAAGAGTTCTAATTTTGGAGTATTAATTTTGTACCATGCCACTCATTTATTAGTTCTAATATCTTTGCTATGATTTTTCAGGATTTTTGAGATATAGCATCATTTCATCTGCAAACAATGACAGTTTTACTTCATCGTTTCCAATTTGGGTGCCTTTTATTACTTTTTCTTGTGTAATTGCTCTGACTAGGACTTCCAGTACAATACTGAATAACAGTGGTGACAGTGGCATCCTTGTCTTGTTCCTGATCTTAGAGGGAAAGCTTTCAGTTTTCCCCAATTGAGGATGGTATTAGCTGTGGGTTTTTCATATATTCCCTTTATCATGTTGAGGAAATTCCCTTCTATCCCTATCTTTTGAAGTGTTTTCATCAAAAAGGATGTTGGATATTGTCAAATACCTTTTCCACATGAAGCAAGATAATTATGTTGTTTTCACCTTTGATTTATTAATATGATATATTAGATTACTTTATTTTCCTAAGTTTTACAAACCTTGCATACATGGAAAAATCCCACTTGGTCATAGTGTATAATTATTTTAATGTGCTTCTGGATTCAATTTGCGAGTATTTTGTTGAGGATTTTTGCATCTGTATTCACTAAAGAGGTTTATCCGTAATTTTCTTTTTTACTATTATCTGTGTCTGGCTTTGGTATCAGGATGACATTGACTTCATAGGATGAGTTAGGTAGATTTCCCTCCTCTTCAATATTTTTGTAGAGTTTGAGCAGGATTGGTACTAATTATTTGTTCAGTGCTTGGTAGAATTCACATATGACGCCATCTGGTCCTGTATTTTTCTCCTTTGGGGGAGTTTCTTGATGACTGATTTAATTTTTTTACTTGTGATTTTTTTGAGGTCCTCTAATTCTTCTTGAGTCATTGTTAGTGTTCGTGCTTTTCTAGGAAGTTGTCTATTTCATCTACGTTGCTAGTTTATTAGCATATAGTTGTTCGTAGTATATTCTCATTACCTCCTTTATTTCTTCAGCATCAATCATTATGTCCACTCTTACACTTCTAATTTTAGTTATGTGCATCTCCCCCATTCTTCTTTTTTTTTTTTAACAATCTAAGGGCCCATTGATTTTATTGATTTTCTCAAAGAACCAACTTCTGCTCTTGTTGATTTTCTCAATTGTTTTCATTTATTCTCAATTTCATTTATTTCCACTCTAATTTTCATTATTTCCTTTTGGTTGCTTTGGGGTTAGTTTTCTGTTCTTCACATAGTTCTTCCAAGTAAATGCTTTAACTTCTTGATTTTTGCTCTTTTTTCTTTTTCTTTTTTTAATAGTTTAAAATATCATAAATTTATTATCTTTCTGTTTTTAGATTAGAAATCCAAGACAGGTGTTGGAAGGGTTACATTCAATCTGGGAATTCTAGAGAAGAATCTGTTTCCTTCTCTTTTCCAGTTTCTAGAGGCTTCCTGCATTCTTTGGCTCATGGACACTTCCTCCATCTTCAAAGCATGCAATAGAGGCCAAGTCTTTCTCACATTGCATCACTCTACACTAACTTCCTCTGTCATACCTGAATCTGACTTTCACTCTTCTGCCTCCATATTCTACTTATGCTTTTATGTATTTATTTATTTTTTAATGTTTTTATTGTATGGTATAGCATATATACAAAGCAAAGAAAGAAAAAGCAATAATTTTCAAAGTACTCTTCAACAAGTAGTTACAAAACAGATCCCAGAGTTTGTCATGGGCTACCAATCCATCAATCCATTAGCTCAGAGTTTTCCTTCTAACTGTTCCAGAAAATTGAATGTCAGAAGGAATATTTTTCTTATCAATGTTATCAACTTTTTTTTTGAAAAATAGCATGTATATGTATATGTATATATATATATATATATATATATATATATATATATATATCAATAAATTTCAAAACACATCACAACAATTGTTTGTGGCACAGATTTTAGAGCTTGGTATGATTTACAATTCCACAATGTTAGGTTTTTATTTGTAGCTGTTCTGAGATACTGGAGCCTTAAAAAAATATCAATATAACAATTCAGCAATTGTAACCATTTGTTAAACCCTATCTTCTCTGTATAACTTCACCATGAGTTTTGATGTTTCTCCCATACTTTAGGGTTATTTGCACTATGTCCATTCTAATTTTTTCATGTTGGAAGGGACTGTTGATAATATGGTATAGGGAACTAGAACTAGTTGATGTTCTGGAAAGGTCAGCCCATCTAGGTTTCAGGACGTATCTGATCCAAGGGCCCATCTGGGGGGGTTAGTTTTCTGGAAATTACCCCTGTGCATGGAACCTATATATCACTCTATGTGTTCTATAGGATTAGCTGGAATGGTTTTGGTTTGGGGTTGACGAGTTATGGTAGGTAGCAATGTCTAACTAAAGCTTGCCTAACAGTGACCTCCAGGGTAGCCTCTTGACTCTATTTGATCTCTCAGGCATTGGTGCCTAATTCGTTATACTTCTTTTCCTCCTTTTGGTCAGGATGACATTGTTGGTCCCACAGTTCCAGGGTCAGATACATCCCTGGGAGTCACCTACCATGCCACCAGGGAGACTTTTACCCCTGGATGTCATGTCCAATGTAGGGGGGTGAGCAATGATTTCACCTGCAGAGTTGGACTTAAAGAGAGAAAGGCTACATCTGAGCAACACAAGATTTCCTCCAGAAGCAACTCTCATGCATACCTATAGGTAGACTAAGCTTTTCTGCTGTATAAATCAGTTTCACAAGAGCAAGCCTCAAGATCAAGGAATTGGCCTATTAATTTTGGTGTCCCTATTTCTTGGCACAGTATTAGAGGATCCCCTGATGGTAAAGTTCAATAGTTTCATATTTTTTCTCCCATCCCTCAAGGGACTTTCCCAATACTTTTTGATTATCTGCTTAATATACTGTAGAATGTATCCAGGCATTACATTAAGCTATACAGGATTAAAGGCCCACATTCTTTTTCTGGGCTCCCTGTTTTTGGATTGATTAAATAATCTATCCAGACAGGTTGAGTAGAATATGTGTTATAGAAAGTTTGGGTTCTGGACAAAATAAAACTTTCTTCCTTTGGTCTCAAAGAGTAGATAAGGTCGTAAAATATAGACAATGTCTTCCTTATGCCCATATTCTGAATTACTTTATTACTGAAAATATTAGCTTAATTTTTATCCCTAAATGCCAGGTTGTACATTGTTATATTTTGCTAGCTGCAGGTATGCAATATACCAGAAAAAGAATGGCTTTTACAAAGAGAAATTAAATAAGTTGCTAGTTTACAGTTCTAAGGCCAAGAAAATATCCCAATTAAAGTAAGTCTATAAAAATGTCAAAATTAAGGCAGCAGCACTCAAGAAAGGCTGATGAAATTCACAGTTTCTCTGTTAACTGAAAAGGCGCATGGCAAACATGGCAATGCCTGCTACCTTTCTCTTCAGGCCTCATCATTCATGAAGCACCCCTGAGGGCATTTTCCTTCTTCATCTCCAAAGGTCTCTGGCTGTGTGGGCTATAGTGTTCCCATAGCTCTCTCACTCTTAAGCTTTTTGCAAAATGCTGCCTCTTTTAAAGCATTCCAGTAAACTAATCAAGACCCATCTGGACTGAGTGGAGTCACATCGCCCTCTAATAAAAAGTTAATACCCACAATTGGATGAATCACACCTCTGTGAAGATAACCTAATCAAGGTCCAACCTATAGTACTGAATAAGGATTAAAATAAATGGTTACTCCCACAAGATTGGATCAAGATTAAAACATGGCTTTCCTAGGGTACATTAACCTTTCCAACCAGCACATTCCATTCTATGGACCCTAAAAAAGACATGTTTTTCCCATATATAAAATACATTCACTCTATCATAATATCAGAAATCCTTAAACCATTTCAGTAACAATACCAATACTATAGAAGGTTAAAACCAGTACAAAATCTCATTAAAGTCAGCTAGAGGCATGGGCAGTCCTAAGGCAAAATTATCCTCTGGCTCTGGACCTGTAAAACTTAAAAAAAGTTATTTGCTGCCAACATACAAAGGAGGAACAGTCATAGGATACATATACCCATTTCCATAGGAGAAATTATAAAGAACACAGGGGTTACAAGACTCAGAAAGATTAGAAAACCTGCAAGGCAAAGCCCATTAGATTTCAAAGTCTGAGAGTCATTTATCTTTGGGACTTAAGAAAGCAGCAGTACCACGCTTTCTAAGGGCTGACACAATGGCTCTCATCTCTCCGTGTGTAACCTTGGGGGACATTAGGGAGACCCTGTTTTTCTTGACTCCACCCTTTCCAAGCATTGGAGCTGCAACCAAGATCTCTGCTATCTCCAGGGTACATGTTCAACCATTCCATGTGGTGGCATCTAGGATTTCCCAAATTCCCAAAGAATGTGCTCCACCCTCTCCAAGGTCTGAGGCAGGAGAGCACTTCCATTGCAAGGAGGTGGAAGACCCATTCTCTGCCTTCAGGACAAACTCACCCTCTCCAAATACTTAGGTGGGTCTGCTCTCCTGGGCTGAGGCTTTTTGACTTTAGATTTTAGTTTCCAGAGTTCTTCCCCTGAAGACATTCTACCTTTCCTGAGACCCCCCCACCCCCACCCCCAGTCAAGACTGGCAGCAGTTCTGTTTATACAGGTCCCACAGCACTCTTGTTGGTTTTCTATGTAGGAAACAAGGATTGTGCCCATCAGACAGCAGAAGTTTCCACAAATCCTTCCTGGATAACCCCATCTCCAATCCTGGCTATTTCTGAAATGGCTGACTGTTTCCATATTTGGAAAATCCTCACATGGGGCACTATTCCCTGGGATCTTCCTTCCTGAAATCCCAGAACTTTCCAGACCCTCAATTTCTGATTTCATTATGCCTGTGTCAGTTCTTAGCTTATCTCTTACCTGTCACATTTCTCTATAAGCTGCAAGGAGAAACCAGGTTGCACTTTCAACATTTAAATTGGAAACCTCTTCTGCTAAAAATCCAAGTTCCTGTATTTTAAAATCAGGTTTCAAGACAAAGTCACTAGTCAACTTTGCCAGATTATCTGCCATTTTAAAACAAATATTGCCTTCCTTCCAGTTTCCAATAATACATGCTTCATTGCTATTTTGAGTCTTATCAGAAGTATCTTTAGAGTTCACATTTCTACCAACAGTCTCATCGAAGCATTCTCAGCTTTCTCTATCAAGCACCACAGAACTCCTCCAAATCTTTCCCTTATCCATTTAAAAAGCCATTCCAACGTGTTTAGTATTTTCAAACGACAGCAGCACCCAACTTCTCTGGTACTAAAATCTGTTCTAGTTTGTTAGTTGCCAGAATGCGATATGCTAGAAATGGAATGGCTTCTAAAAACGTAAATTTAATGAGTTGGTAGCTTGCAGTTCTAAGGTCAAGAAAATATCCCAATTAAAGTAAGTCTATAAAAATTTTAGAATTAAGGCACCAACAAGAGTTTACGTTCACTCAAGAAAGGCCAATGAAGTTCAGGGTCTCTCTCTCAAATGGAAAGGCACGTGGCAAATATTATGACATCTTTTGGCCTTCTCTCCAGGCTTCATCTTTCATGAAGTACCCCTGAAGACACTTTCCTTCTTCATCTCCAAAGTACTCTGGTTGCATGGGCTCTAGTTGTTCTCATGGCTATATCATTCTTAAACTTTTTCCAAAATACTTCCTCTTTTAAAGGATTCCAGTAAACTAATCAAGATCCACCTAGAATGGACAGAGTCACATCTCCCTCTAATGAAAGGTTAATGCCCACAATTGGGTGAATCACAACTCTGTAGCAATAACCTAATCAAGGGTCCAACCTATAGTACTGAATAGGGATTAAAATAAATGGTTGCTCCCACAAGATTGGATCAGGATTAAAACATGGCTTTCTAGGGTGCATCATCCTTTCAAACCAGCACATACATGTATAGAACAGCTTCTCAAAATTCAGAAATACTGCCATTCAAGACTATATGTGACTGCTATAAGAACTTACAATCTTAGCCCCTATTTTCTTATGAATGTTTTCTAAATGAGACCGTACAATAATTGCTCTTCTGTTTCTGGCCTATTTTGCCTCACTAAATGTCCCACATGTTCATTTGCAATGTTGCATGCCTCACAATTTCATTCCTTTTTGTAACAGCACAATGTTTGATCATATGGATAGACCATTGTTTGCCAGTCTATTCTCATTCAGTACATTCTTCAGCCACCTCTATTCATTAGACATAGTGTACAATGTACAAAGCCAATAGTCCACCAACACTCTCAATTTTAATTTCATTGTTTCCAAGAGAAAGATAACCAATAAACACAGCCTCACCAAATAGACGATCTAAACTTTCCTTAACTCTTATACATCACTATATTATTTACCCCTGGTGTTTCTGGGGTACTATTGTTGTTTTCCTGTTGAACACAGCCCAAAGTATGCAATAGAAGTTTCACCCATACTCTGAACTTATGCAGTCTTTGTATAAGATTCATACCTTTGAAGTAGTTCAGGCAAGAACTTATTAATATTTGTAGTATTAATTAGTGGGACATATTGGTCTATATAATCTGTTTCAATCATATTCACTTTCAATATGATGATATTACTTATAGACCCACTAGTAAACTGCCTTCACTCCTAACTGTTCCCTTACATTTGAAAACAGTTAATTAATGAGGTTGAGCTCTTTCTTCTTTTTTAATATAGGCATTTAAGGTAATAGATTTCCCTCTCAGCACTGCCTTTGCTGCATCTCATAAATTTTGAGTTGTTGTGTTTTCATTTTCATTTGCCTCAAGATATTTACTGATTTCTCTTTTAATTTCTTCCTTGATCCACTGGTTGCTTAAGTGTCTGTTGTTAGCCTCCATATATTTGTGACTTTTGTGACCCTCTGCCTGTTACTGATTTCCAACTTCATTCCATTATGATCTGAGAAAGTGTTTTGTATGATTTCAGTCTTTTTAAGTTTATTGAGACTGTCTTTATGACCCAGCATATGGTCTATCATTGAGAATGATCCATCAGCACTTGAGAAAATGTGTATCTTGCTGTTGTGGGGTGTAATGTTCTGTAAACGTCTGTTAAGTCTAGTTCATTTATCGTATTATTTAAAATCTCTGTTTCTGTATTGTATCTCTTTCTAGATAGTCTGTTCATTGATGAGAGCCAAGAATTGAAGTCTCCAACTATTATTTTAGAGATTTCTACTTCTCCCTTCAGTGCTGTCAGAGTTTACCTCATGTATTTTGGAGCACTCTGGCTCAGTGAATAGATATTTATGATTGTTCTGTCTTGTTGAATTGTTCCATTTATTAATACATATTGTCCTTCTTTGCCTCTTTTAATTGTTTTACATTTGAAGTCTAATTTGATGGATATTAGTATAACTACCCCTGATTTTTTCTGACTGTTATTTCCATAAAATATATTTTCCTAACCTTTCATTTTCTAACTATGTTTGTCCTTGGGTCTATAGTGAGTCTCCTATAGATAGCACATAGATGGGTTCTTTTTTTTTTTCATCCATTTGTTCTAGTTTGCTAGCTGCCAGAATGCAATACACCAGAAACAGAATGGCTTTTAAAAAGGATTTAATAAGTTACAAGTTTACAGTTCTAAGGCTGAGAAAATATCCCAATTAAAGCAAGTCTATAAAATTGTCCAAATTAAGGCACCAACAAGAGGTTACCTTCACTCAAGAAAGTGAAATTCAGGGCTTCTCTCTCAATGAGAGTGACACATAGTGAACATGACAACATCTTCTTGCTTCCTCTCCAGACCTCTTCATGAAGTTCTTCCAGGGGTGTTCTACTTCATCTCCAAAGGTTTCTGTCTGGTGGACTCTAAAATTATCATGTCTCTGCTGTTCTTGTCACTCTCAAGCTTTCTCCAAAATGCCTCCTCTTTTAAAGTAGTCAAGTAAAGTAATCAAGACCCACCTGGAATTGGTGGATTCACATCTCCCTCTATTCAAAAATTAATACACAGAACTGGATGAGTCACATCTCCATGGAGATAACCTAATCAAGCCTACAATCTATAATACCGAATAGAGATTAGAAGAAGTGGTTGCTCCCACAAGATTGATTAGGATTAAAACATCACTTTTATACAGTACATAAATCCTTTGAGAATGGTACACCATTCTACCTGTCCATGTCTTTTGATTAGGGAGTTTAATCCATGGGCATTTAATGTTATTACTGTAAAGACAAGAATTTCTTCTATCATTTTCTCTTATGAATTTTATATATTCTCTCTGTTCTAGTTTGCCAGCTGCCGGAATGCAACACACAAGAGATGGATTGGCTTTTAATAAAAGGGGATTTATTTTGTTGGTTCTTCAGAGGAAAGGCAGCTAACTTTCCACTGAGGTTCTTTCTTACGTGGAAGGCACAGGATGGTTTCTGCTGGTCTTCTCTCCAGGCCCCTGGGTTCCAGCAACTTTCCCCGGGGTGACTTCTTTCTGCATCTCCAAAGGCCTGGGCTGAGCTGCAACTGCTGAGATGAGGAATGCCAAGCTGCTTAGGCTGTACTACATTGAGCTCTCTCATTTAAGCACCAGCCAATTAAGTCAAGCAGACATGCCTCCTAGCTGACTGCAGATGTAATTAGCAACAGATGAGGTCCATGTACCATTGGCTTATGTCCACAGCAACAAAACTAGGTCTGCTCACCTGGCCAAGTTGACAACTGAATCTAACTAACACATGTCCACCCCTTGTCAACTTGGCAACTTCAAGCATCACCTTACACAGGTGCAAAAAATTCTCTTCTTGCTGTGGACTTGCGAATCTCAAAACAAGTTGCCCGGTGCCAAGATGCAAAGGAGGATATTCACAGGATACAGGTTTTCATTTCTATAGGGAGAAATTGGAAGAACACAGATGTAAAACCTGCAGGGCAAACACCATTGGATTTCAAAGTCTGAAAGTCAATCATCCTTTGGCTTTAGAAAGTGGCAGTCCCACCCTTTCTGAGGGCCTATGCAGTGTCCTGCCTCTTTCCAAATCAACCTCGGAGAACATCGAGGAGACCACCTCTCAGCTCTACTCTCTCCAGGCATCAGGACCACCCCTGGGCTCTCTGCCATTTCTAGGGCACACACTCAAACCCTCCATGTGGTGGCAGCCAGGCTCTCCCAGTCCCCCATGGAGCTTGCTACAACCTTTCCAAGGCCTGAGGCTGTACAACTCTTCCACTGCAATGAGAGGGGAGACTCATCCTCGCCCTTCAGGGTAAACTCACCCTTTCCATGTATATGGGTGGGTTCACTCTCCTGGCCAAGGTTTCTTGGCTTCAGACCTGAGCTTCCATGGTTCTCACTCTACAAACTCCAATGTCTCCCTTTTGTGCCCTCCTTTGTTAAGATTGGCAGTGGTTCTATTTACACCAACAGTCTCTTCATGCACTCCAGGACTTCTCCATCATTCTCCTCACAATTCCTCCAAAATCTTCCCCCTAGCCATCCAAAACACCGTTCAAACATATCTGGCATTTGCAAACTGCAGCAGCACCCCACTCTCCGGTACAAAATCTGCTCTAGTTTGCCAGCTGCTGGAATGCAACACACCAGAGATGGATTGGCTTTTAATAAAAGGGGATTTATTTTGTTGGTTCTTCAGAGGTAACTTTCCACTGAGGTTCTTTCTTATGTGGAAGGCACAGGATGGTTTCTGCTGGTCTTCTCTTCAGGCCCCTGGGTTCCAACAACTTTCCCCGGGGTGACTTCTTTCTGCATCTTTAAAGGCCTGGGCTGAGCTGCAAGTGCTGAAATGAGGAATGACGAGCTGCTTAGGCTGTGCTACGTTGCGCTCTCTCATTTAAGCACCAGCCAATTAAGTCAAATGTCACTCATTGCAGCAGACACGCCTCCTAGCCGACTGCAGATGTAATTAGCAACAGATGAGGTTCATGTACCATTGGCTTATGTCCGCAGCAACAAGACTAGGTATGCTCACCTGGCCAAGTTGACAACTGAATCTAACTAACACATTATCTATTCTTTTCTCTCTTTTTACCTTTAGTAGTACTCTTTTTTCCTACATCCTTCTCCAGGCCTCTCTCTTCTGCTTTTTCCTATCTGCCTATAGTGCTTCCTTTAGCATTTCTTAAAGAGTTGCTCTCCTAGTTACACATTTTTTTCAGTGACTGTTTGTCTGAAAATGTTTTTATCCCCCTCTTGCTTTCGTTTTATTTTTATTTCTTTTTAATTTTTATTTGCTTACTTACTTACTTACTTACTTACTTACTTGTCTGCCTATTTACTTATTTATTCATGTATTTATTTTTGGCATTCATAGACTCTGGAACTGAACTCAGGTCTCAGATGTGGCCGGTGAGATTTCTGTCACTGAGTCACTGTTGCACCTCAGTCCCCTTCACATTTGAAGGGCAGTTTTGCTGGGCATAGAATTCTTGGTTGGTAGTTTTTCTCTTTCAGAATCTTAAATATATCATACCACTGCCATCTTGCCTCCATGTTTTCTGCTGAGAAATCCACACTTAGTCTTATTGATCTTCTCTTTATGTGATGGAATGCCTTTTTCTTGCAGCTTTCAAAATTCTGTCTTTGTCTTTGACATTTGAAAATCTTGTTAGTGTCTTGGAGTATGTCTTCTTGGATCTATTATGTTTGAAGAACACTGTACTTCTTGGATCTGCAATTTTATATCTTTCATAAGAAATGTGAAATTTTCAGTGATTTTTTTTTCTTCCATTAGTCTTTCTGCTCCTTTTTCCTTCACTTTTTTTTCTGAGACATCCACAACACAAATATTCATGTGCTTCATATGGTCATTCAATTCTCTGAGACCCTACTCATATTTTTCCATTCTTCTCCCTATATTTCCCTTCTTTTTCAGATTACAGATACACAGTCCTCTGGTTCACTAATCCTCTTTTTGGCCTCTTCAAATCTATTGTTGTAGGTTTCCTTTTTTTCATCTCTTCTATTGTGCCTTTCATTCTCATAAGTGCTGCGATTTGTTTTTTAAAACTAGCATTCTTCTTTATGTTCTCCCAGTATCTTTTTATATCCTCCTTTAACTCGCTGATTTGATTTTAATGAGATTTTGCATGTCTTTTCAAACATCCTGAATTAGTTGTTTCAGTTCCTGTGTCTTATTTGAAGTTTTGGTTTGTTCCTTTGACTGGCCCATATCTTTGATTTTCCTAGTATAACTTGTCATTTTTTTGCTGGCATCTAGGCATTTGATTTCCTTAATTAGTTTATTTCAGAGGTTGTTTTCACTCTTTTACCTAGGGCTTTTGCTGATTGTCTTTGTTCTCTATCTGTTCTTTGAGATTCAGTTCAGTTTGTTATAGACATCTACCATAGGTTCTATTTAAGTGATCAGAATTTCTCAGTTCTTGTTTTTCTTTTTCTTGCCCTGCCTATATGGAACTGTTTCCTTTCTTTCTTTCTTTTTTTTTTTTTAGAATGGTCTTCTCAGATATTACCCACCCCAGTGAGATTTTCCCAGAGGAAAATTTTCTCCAGAGGAGACAGTAGCCACTATCATGTTTCCTTGAGAGTGTGACCTACCAGGGTGTCAGACTTTCCTGTGAAGCCTCTACACTCTGTGCTTTTCCTATCCTGCTCAGCATGTGGCACTCGACTGCCCATGGCTTCCCACCAGCCTACAGTAATATGGTGCCTTTAATTTCAGCAGCATCTCCCTTCCAGGGGTGTCACTGAGTGGAAGCCTGAAGTAGTAGGTGGGCTTTGCTTCTGTTTTCAGTCCCTGGGGCCTGAATTCACTAAAAGAAGGCCTCCGCTTGAGCTGGGTCCTGCCACCCTTTGCTTGGGGAAGATAAGCCCTTTAGGGAATTAATCCATATGCCTTAGCTCTGCTCTTGCCTGGAGCAAGGCTGAAGCCTGAGAATGATTGCAGTTCTATCTATTGAGGTTTTAAGAGGTTAAAAAATAAGCTTTTTTGGAACTGGACCCCTGCTCTCTGGGTCCACCAATTAGGAGCTTGAGTTGATACATGGCTCTAGGTCTCCCCAGGCTCAGTGTGTCCTTTTTCTTGAGGTCCAGGCATTTTCCAATATTTTGTGCTGTCCAACTCAAGGTGCCTCTGTTTTTTTGTTTTTTGTTTTTTCCCAATCAACCCCACCCTCTTTCTATGGGACACAAACTCCTGGTTCCTTTAGTACTTATTTGAGGTTTTTCTGTACTCAGAGTCTGTTTTCAGTAGTAAGAACTTGTTAATTAATTCCACAATTGGAGCTTGGTTGGCTGAGCCTTTGCTACAAAGAAATTTTGTTTCCTTTCCCCTCAGGAACCAGACTGCCATGTCCATGGGGGAGGGGCACTGGCCTCTGTGGCATCTGATACTTACAGTTCTATGTGGGATCTCAGCCATCGCACCTCTTCTAGACTGTTGTGTGCTGTTTTGTCTCGTCACTGATGTCCCACCACCAGTTGTTCCATACAGTTCCTGCCTATTTACTAGATGTTCTGTAGAACAAACTATATTCTACACCTCACTATGCCACCATCTTGCCCCTAAACTCACATTGAATCTTTAAATCATTTTGGGTAGAATTGATATCTTTACAATATTTAGTCTTCTAATACATGAACATGGAATGTCCTACTATCTATTTAGGTTTTCTTTGATTTTGTTTATCAATGTTTATAATTTTCTGACTACAGTTCTCTTATATCTTGGTTCAGTTTATCCCTAGGTGTTTGATTTTTTTTGTTGTTATTGTAAATGGACTTTTTTCTTAATTTCCTACACAGTTTGCTTATTTCTAATGTATAGAAACACTACTGATTTTTCATGTTGATCTTGTACCCCGCCATTTTGCTATTTTTTAAATTATCCTTAGTATTTTATCTTCGATGTTTCCACAAATTTCAGTATATAGGGTCATGTCATCAGCAAATAGTGAAAATTTTATTAATTCCTTTCCAATTTGGCTGTATTTTAATTTCTTTTCCATTACTAGAATTTCCAATATAATATTGAATAACAGCATTGAAAATAGGTATTCTTATTTCTTCCATGTCACAGGGGGAAAGCTTTCAGTCTTTCACCATTGAGTATGATGTTAGCTATGGATTTTCATAAATGCCCTTTCTCATGCAGAGGAAGTTTCCTCCTATTCCAATTTTTCAAAGTTTTTATATAAAAAAAAAGAGTACTGGATTTTTCAAATGCCTTTTATGCATCAGTGGAGATGATAATATAGTTTTTCCCTTTATTTTGCTCAAATAAAGTACTATGGTGCATTATATTAATTGATTTTGTAATGTTGAACCACTCTTAGACACCTGGCATAAAATTCCCTTGATCATGATGTGTAATTCTTTTAATGTACTATTGGATTCAATTTACAAGTATTTTGTTGAGGATATGTGCATCTATATTCACAAGGTAATTAATCTGCAATTTTCTTTTCTTGTAGTATCTTTATTTGTATTTGTTAATAGCATTGATGTTTTCCTCATATAATGAGTTAGGCGGTATCTCTTCAATTTTCTGAAGTGTTTGAACAGGATTGGTATTAATATTTCCTGGAATGGTTGGTAGAATTCACCAATAAAGCCATCTGGTCCCAGGCTTTTCTTTGTTGGTAGCTTTTTTATGACTGATGTAATCTCTTTACTTGTAATTGGTATGTTGAAGTTCTCCACTTCTTCTAGAGTCATTGAAAGTTTTGTGGTTCTAGGCATTTGTCTGCATCACCTAGGATGTCTAATTTGTTGACATAAAGTTGTTCATAGAAACCTCTTATGATCCTTTTTATTTCTGTGGAAATTTATTTCAGCATAATGCTTCTCCTCTCATTTCTGTTTTTATTTATTTATATCTTCTCTCTTTGTCAGTCTAGCTAAGGTTTTGTCAATTTTATGTATCTTTTCAAAGAATCAAATTTGGTTCTGTTAATATTTTCTATTCTTTTTTAATCAATTTTATTTATTTATGCTCTAATTTTTGTTGTATCATGTTTTTTTACTTGCTTTTTACTTGAAATTAGTATTCTGTTTTTTTTCCTAGTTCCTCCAGTGTTTAGTTGTCTTTGATTTCAGCTCTTTCTTCTTTTTTATAAAGGGTAGAGATCTATAAATTCCCTTCTCAACACTGCCTTTGCTGCCACCCATAAGTTTGATATGTTATGTTCTCCTTTTCATTCACTTCATGGTTTACTGATTTCTCTTATACATTCTATTTTGACCCACCAATTGTTTAAGATGTGTTATTTAACTCCCATATATTTGCCAATTTTCCATTTCTCTGCCTGTTATTGATTTCCAGCCTTATTCCATTATACTCAGAGAAGATGTTTTGCATAATTTCAATCTGTTTAAATTTATTGAGATTTTTTTTTTATTCAGCCTGTGTTCTATCTTGAAAAATGCTCCAAGTTTGCATAAAAGTAAAGTATATCTTGATGTTTTGGTGTGTAATGATGTGTATATGCCTGTTATGTCCATTTCATTTTAAAATATCTAGCTGATCCCTTCATCTTCTCTGTTTTTGTATATATTTTAAATACTTTCTTTGTGGTTATCCTGGGGTTTACATTACACAGTGCATGTATATAACCTACCAATTTGAAAAGATGCCAACCTAGCCCAGTAACATACACATTTTCTTCTCCCATATCCCTCTCTTTCCCCTCTTATTCTTGCCCCACTTTATCACTGTATACTTTGAAGCTCCATTATCAGGAAATATGCTTTTGCTTCTTCAATTGAATTCTGTCTTTTACAGAAATGAAAAAGTAGAGTTGCATATTGAGGATACAATAGAATTGTGTTTTGTATTTACTATTTTAGTTACTCTTCTTGACAATCTTCATTTCTTCACACTACTCCAAGCCACTCTCTACTGTCTGTTCTCTATTTCCCCTATACTCTATATTATTACCCTCTGAATTTACCTTTACCAATGTTATAGAAGTGAAATCATATAGTATCAATCTTTTTTTGCATCTGATTTATTTCACTCAGCATTATTTTCCTCCATTCAAGGTTCCTCCATGCTGCCATATGCTTCAGGACCTCAGTTCATCATACTGTTGCATCATGTTCTATCATAGGTATAAACCACATTTTGCATATCCACTTTTCTGTTGATGGGCACTTGGATTGTGTCCGTCATTTGGCAACTGTGAATAACACTGCTATGGACATTGGTGTGCAAGTGTCTGCTTGTGTCACTGCTCTATTAGGTATATACTAGGTAGTGGTATTACTGGGTATGGGGAGACTTGATATTTAGTTTTCTAAAGAACTGCCAAACTGTCTTTCATAGAGACTGTACCATTATACATTCCCACCAGCAGTGTATAAGTATTCCAATTTCTCCACATCCTTTTCAACAGTTGTAGTTTCCTATTTGTTTAATAAATGCCATTCTTATAGGTGTGAGGTGGTATGCATTATAGTTTTCATCTGCATTCCCCTTATAGCTAATGAGAATGAGCATCTCTTCACATGACTTTTTAACCATCTGTATTTGCTTTAAAAAAAGTCTCAATGTCTTTAGCCTATTTTATAATTGGGTTGTTTGTTCATTTGTTGTTGAGTTGTATGAGTTCTTCATCTATACAAGATATCAAACTTTTCTCTGATATGCAATTTCCAAGTATTTCTTGGTTTCCTCTTGCCCTTTTTTGACAGTCTTTTGAGGCACAGAGCATTTGACTTTGTGGAGTCACCATTTATCTATGTTTTTCTGTCATTGCTTGTGCTTTGGTTATAAAGTTTAAGAAGCTACCTCCTATTATAGGTCTTAAAAATGTTTCCCTATATCTTCTTCTATAAGTTTTATCATACTGGCTCTTGTATATTGGTCTTCGATCCACTTTGAGTTAATTTTTGTATAAGGTGTAAGGTAAGGGTCCTCTTTCATTCTTTGGGCTATTGATATATAGTTCTCCCATACCCATTTATTGAAGAATGTTTTATCCCAATTCAGTGGATTTGGAAGCCTTGTCTGCAATCAATTGACCATAGATTTGGTGGTCTATTTCTACACTATTTGATTCCATTCTTTAGTATTTCTATATTTTTGCTAGTATCATGTTCATTTTTGGACACTGTGGCTTGATAATATGTTTTAAAATTAGGAAGTGTTAGTCCTCCAACTACATTCTACTTTCTAAAGTTATTTTCAGCTATTTGTGATATCTTTTCCTTCCAAATACATTTGAATAACTAGCTTTTCCAAATCTTCAAAGTAGGTTTTTGGAATTTTGATCAGTGTTGTACTGAATATGTAGATCACTTTGAGTAGAATTGACATATTAACTACATTTAATTCTCCCATCCATGAGCAGGGAATGTCTTTCTATCTATTTAGATCTTCTTTGATTTCTTTTAGCAATTTTATGCAGTTTTCTGCGTACAAGTCCATTACATCTCTGGTTAAATTTACTCCTAGATACTTGATTCTTTTAGTTGTTATTTTGAATGGATTTTTTTTTTTTCTTAAACATCTCCTTAGGTCATTGCCTGCATGTAGAAACTTTATTGATATTTGCAAATTAATTTTATACCCTCCACTTTACTGAATTTATTAGCTCAAGAAGGTTTGTCATAGATTTCTCAGGATTTTTCTAGGATAATCTCACGTCATCTGCAAATAAATACAAATTTTCCTTCTTTCTTTTTTGTTTTAGTGTCTTTTATTTCATTTCCATGACTGATTGCTCTAGCTAGAACTTCCAGTATTATGTTGAATAATAGTGATGATAGAGGGTAACCTTGTCATGTTCCTGGTTTTAGTGGGAATGTTTTCAGTCCTTCACCATTGACTATGATACTGGCCATGGGATTTTCATATATGCTGTTTATCATATTGAGGAAATTTCCTTCAATCCCTACATTTTGAAGTCTTTTTTTATCAGTAAAGGATGCTGAATTTTGTCAAATGCTTTTTCAGCATCAATTGAGATAATCACATGATTTTCTATTTTGATTATTCAATGTGCTGCATTACACTGATTGATTTTCTTGAATTGAACCATCCTTGTATTCCTAGTATAAACCCCACCTGGTTATGGTGTATAATTTTTTAATGTGTCATTGGATTTGATTTGTTAGTATTTTGTCGAGAAATTTTGCATCTATATTCATTAGGGATATTTGGCTGTAGTTTCCCTTTCTTATAGCATCCTCATCCACTTTTGGTATTAGTGTGATAATCTCTTCATAAAATGAATTGTATTCCTTTTTCCTCAATTTTTTTTTGGAAGGGTTTGAGTATTGGTCTTAGTTCTTTTTGGAATATTTGCTAAAATTCCCCTGTGAAGTTATCTGTCCCTGGACTTTTCTTTATAGAAAGATTATTGATGGCTGAATCTATTTACTTGAGATTGGTTTGTTGAAATCTTCTATTTCTTCTCAAGTTGGTGTGGCTTTTTCCTCTCTTTCTAGGAAGCTGTCCATTGCCTCCAAGTTGTCTAGTTTGTTGCATACAGTTGCTTAAAATATCCCTTTATAATTATTTTTATTTCTTCAGTGTCTGTGGTAATGAATCCCCTCTCATTTATTATTTTGTTTAATTGTATCAACTCTCTTTTTCTTTGTCAGTTTAGTTGGGGCCCATTGATTTTACTGATTTTCTCAAAAAACCAACTTTTGGTTTTATTGATTCATTTTATTCTTTTTTCTCCAATTCATTTAATTCACCTTTAATCTTTGTTATTTCTCTTCTTCTCTTTGCTATGAGGTTAGTTTACTGTTCTTTCCCTGGTTTCTTGAGGTTAGTCATTAAGTCCTTGAATTTTTTTCTTTCTTCTTTTTTAATACAGGCATTTAGGGCTATAAATATCCTTCTCAGCATTGCCTTTGCCACATCCCATAAGTTCTGATATGTTGCAGTCTCATTTTCATTTGTCTTCCAATATTTATGAATTTCTCTGACAATTTCTTCTCTGCCCCACTGGTTGTTTAAGAATGTGTTATTTCATCTCCATAGATTTGTAAAAGTTCTAGTTCTTTGGTGGTTATTGGTTTTTAGCTTCATACCATGGTGATCAGAGAAAGTGCTTTGAATGTTTTCAAATTTATAAAGACCTCTTTTGTGCCCCAGCATGTTATCTATCCTGGAGAACAGTCCATGAGCACTAGAGAAGAATGTATATATTTGCACATGTATATAACAGATTTATACAGTGTCTGTTAGATCCAATTCAATTACCAAATTGTTTATGTTCTCTATTTCCTTGTTTATCCTCTGCCTTGTTGTTCTATTTATAGAAGAAGTGGTGTATTGAAGTCTCCTAATATTATTGTTGAAATATCTATTGCTCCCTTCCATTTTCTCAATGCTTGACTCATGTACTTCAGGGCTCCTTGATTGGGTGCATACACAATTATGATTGTTATTTCTTCTTGGTGAATTGATTGTCGTTTCTTCTTGGTGAATTTTTCCTTTTATTAACATCTTAAGTCTTTCTTTGTTTCTTATGGTATCTTTACATTTAAAGTCTATTTTATCTGATATTAGTATAGCTACTCATGCTTTCTTTTTGTTACAACTAGTTTCGAACATTTTTTTTTTCTGTCTTTTCACTTTCAGTCTGTTTGTAATCTTGGTTCAAAGATGAGTCTCTTGTAAATAGCATATGGATGAATCATATTTCTTAATCCATTCTGCCAGTCTGTAGTCATTACTGTAAAAGCAGTTCTTGAATCTACCATCTTGTCCTTTCTTTTTTTAAATTTCACATCTTTATATTATTTTCCCTTCTTCTCTTTTTATTCTTTAAGTTATCTTTATCATCTTCAATTCTGTGCAATCCTCCAGACCTCCCTTTCCTGTCTTTTTATTTTCAGATAAATAAAATATATTTTTTTAAATATTTCTGGCAGGCTGGTTTCTTGTTGAAAATTTCTCCCAGCATTTGAGTGTCTGTGAAAGTTTTAACCTCTACCTCATTTTTTTTTTTAATCCCCCTCAATTTTGAAGGACAATTTGGCTGTACACAGAGTTCTTGGCTGGAAGTCTTTCTCTTTCAAGATCATAAATATATTCTATATGGTGAATCATTTTATTTATTTATTTATTGATGCTTTAGGGATTTTGTGCTTCTCTTGCATTTGACAGATGGATTACTGGAGACTTGGAGTAAGTCTGTTTGGACTTTTTCTATTTGGGGTTCATTGGACTTCCTTGATTTGCATATTTACATCTTTTATAAGGGTTGGGAAGATTGTCTCCATTATCTCCTTAGCTAATCTTCCTAGGAATTTACTCTTTTCTTCTTCAGGGAGACCAATGATTCTTATATTTGTGCAATTTGAGTTTCCCATATTTTCCCTAAGATTCACTTTCAAGTTTCTCCATCTGTTTTTGCCTGTGTGTGTGTGTGTGTGTGTGTGTGTGTTGAATTCAATTGTCCTGTCCTGTGGTATAGTTATTCTTTCTTCTGCCTCTTCAAATCTGTTGTTGTGTGTCTCTAATATATATTTGATTTGGTTTACAGTATCTTTCATCTCTGTGATAGCTGCTAATTTTAAGCTATTATTTCAAATTCTTCTTTATGCTGTAATCTCCTTATGATATCCTTTGTTATTAACCAACCCATTGAATTTGTTTTGTAAGTTTGTATGAACATATTTGATAAGTTCTTCCAAAGTCTGTGTCACCTCTGGGGTTTTAATTTGATCATTAGGCTGAGCTGTATCTTTCTGCATCTTCAAATGCTTTATGATTTTTCTGTTGATTTTGAAACATTTAATAATGCTTGACAGAGTTACTTTGGAAGTTTATTTCACTCAATTATCTAAGATTTTGCAGTTGCAGACTGGGTGTTGGTGGGAAGCAGTAGCACAGTGGTGAAGCATGGCACAGGGCTAGGTGAAGGCTGGTGACACTGCACTTGTACCTGGGGTTGTTGGGTACAGGGCATGAGGTCAAGGGCGGAGGCCCAGTGGTCATGGGGATGGTGCGTGGTGCAGGTGGGCTTCAAGCAAAGAGACAGTGCATGGAATAGGGGACATGGAGGCAGGGCACAATGGGAGGCTGATCGTGGGGGCTGTGTTGGAGTGTGGGGTGCAATACATGTGCAAAGCATGGGTGCATGTGTGAATGAGGTGTGGGGGTGGTGAGGTAGGGGAGGGGATGAGGGCAGCATGGGGTCTGTTCTGTGGGTGCATGCGTATCTGGGATATGGGCTTGAAGCAGACACGTGGGAGTTGGGATGCAGGGGTGGCAAGGGTGGGGCAAAGGTGTTTGGGATAGAGGGGCTATTGACATGGGTGTCTGGATGCATGGGGGTGAGCTTTGGTGTGTGGGAAGTGGGGACCAGTGCACAGGGATCAGGGACCAGGTCTTGTTTTTTAGGAACAGCATGCATGCATGTGTAGGTGTGCGGTGGCCAAGAGGGAAAGTCTGCTTTGCTTCCTCATTTCCAGCTCCCTATCCATGGGAGACCTCCCTTTAGAAAGGGGAGTTATGTATTCTTTGTGCTAGATGGTTTCTTTGAGCAGTGAAAACTAATTTACTGGTTTCTGGGTCCAGTAAACCAGCTCTGGGCTGTAGACCTGAAGGGGCTGATTTTCAAGCTAGTTGCAGTAACAGAAACTTTCCTGGGCATGGCCTTTTGTCCCCAGTGGGGTCTCAATCTAGCCCACTCATCCACTTCTCTGCATCTCAATTCCTCAGCTGTTTTATCCAAGAACCCCTATATAATGTAGGAGACCCTCTCAGGTCATTCACACACTGGAACCACTCTCCTGGTCATTTTTCTATCACTTCTTTAGCTATTCCTTGAAGGAGGGGTGAACTCATTCTCTCTTATTTGGCCATGCTCTCAGAAGATCTATGTGCCAATTTGATATATTATGTACTGCAGAAAGCCATATTTTAATCTTGATAAGTCTTGTAGGAGCAGCCATTTATTTTAATCTTGATTCAATATTGCAGGGTGGAAATTTTTGTCTAGATTATCTCCATGGAGATACGACATGCCCAACTATGGGTGTGATCTTTGATTTGGTGGAGGTGTGACTCGACCCATTCCAGGTGGGTCTTGGTCAGTTTATTGGAATCCTTTAAAAGAGGAAAAATTTTGGAGAGAGCCAGAAATGACAGAAATCTTAGAGACAACAGAGCAGAGATGATGTGAAGGTAGTTGCACACTTTGAAGGTAGTTGCATCATAGCCAACAGAGCTGACAGAAACTTCAGAGCCATCACTGAGCAAAGATCCAGACACTTGGAGAAAAGTTGCTTCAGATAATAGAGATACGGATGTTTGGAGAAGCTTGGGGCCTAGCACGTGTAGCCATGAGGTTTCCCATGAGATATCCAATATGTGGAGAGAGCCAAGGGAAGCCATGAGATGAAAGCCAGCACCTGAGAAGCAAAGAGAGGAACCCCCACAGGAACAGAGACTTAGAACAAAGGAGTACAGGAGTAAGGGACCAGAAGATACCAGGGAAGGCATGTGGCTGAGGAAGGTGTTCCAGACTCATTACCCTTTCTTGAATTAAGCTATCTTTCTCTAAGTACCTTAGTATGGACATTTTCCCAGAACTAGAACTGTAAACTTGTAACTTATTAAATTCTTTTTATAAAAGCCAATCTAGTTCTGGTATATCACATTCTGGCAGTTTAAGAAACTAATGCAGATTTTGGTACTAATACAGAGAACTGGGGTACTGCTAATTGCAAATACCAAATACATTGATACAACTTTTTTTTTTTTTTTACTACATGAGCAGGCACCGGGAATTGAGCCCGGGTCTCCAGCATGGCAGGTGAGAACTCTGCCTGCTAAGCCACTGTGGCCTGCCCTGGAACAGCTTTTTAAACGGATAAGGGGAAGATTCAGGAAGAGTTGTGAGGAGCTTGATAGTGAAGGCTTAGAATGCTTTCATGAGACTACTGGTAGAAATGTGGACTCTAAAGATATTTCTGAATAAGGACTTAGACAGAAATGGTGCATGCATTAATATAAACTGAAATAAAGGAGATCCTTATTTTAAAATGGTGGGAAAGTTAGCAAAATTGATTACTGATTTTATATGGAAGGCAGATTTTAAAAGTCATGAATGTGGATATTTAGCAGAAGAGATTTCCAAATTAAATGTTGAAATAGCAGCCTGGTTTCTCCTTGCAGCTTACAGCGAAATGTGACAGGAAAGAAAAAGCAGGAAAATGAACCATTGGATACAAAGGAAACAGAAATTGATGGTCTGGAAAACTCTGGGGTTCCAGAGAATGAGACCCCTGTGAATAAGGCCCCACCTGAGGATTTAAACACACACAGAAGCAGATAGCCATTATAGGACAAGTGAGGATTGGAGATGGAGTTATCCAAATGTATTTGTGGAAAGTTCTGTTGCCTGATGGTTTGGATCCTTGTGTACTGCATTGAAAATCAACAAAATTTTCATGGGGTCTATATGAATGGATGCACTGAAAGTTTGGACTAAAAGGAACAGGAAAGTGACAAATTGAAGGAAAAATGGCTTCAGAGGCAGAACCATAGATGTTAAGGTCCAGAACCAGGGAATCTTGGGCCAGCAGAGTGGACTCATACCTACATGTGGAAAGAAGCAGAAACTGAGACTTTGTTTTGTTGGTCAGGAAAAAATGTCATCTTAAGATTCAGAGATGTGGAATATGTAAATTGGGGATTGGGGGGCCCTGGCTGCCACCCCATTTTCTGGAGGGGTTGGGCATGTGCCCCAGAGATGGCAGAGACTCCAGGTGCTGTCCTAATATATGGAGGGGGTGGAACCAAGAAAAATGTAGTCCGTCCAACAAACCCTAGATTTTGGGGAGAGAGCAAGACAACTGCCTTGGTGCTTGGTAAGGATGGGACTGCTATTTCTAAAGCTTCAAGGATAAATGTCTCTTGGACTTTGAGTCAAAATGACTCAAAAGAGTCAAGGATAAATGACTCTTGGACTTTGAGTCAAACTCCACTGTAGTGGAGTTTGGCCTGCAGGTTTTCAGAACTGTTTGGGTTCAGTGAACCCTATTTACCTTTTGATTTCTCCATATGGCAGTGGAAACATGCATTCTATGACCTCCTTTGTATATTGATAGCAGATAACTTGTTCTGATTCACAGGTACTGAGATGAAGAATTTTTGCATTAGAACTGATGATGTCTGTAGCTGACTTTGATGAATTTTTGTACTGGTTTTAACTTTGTATTATCTTTGTGTTTTTTACTGAAATGTTTTAAGGCTTTTTGATATCATAATAGAGTGAATGTATTTTGCATATGGAAGAAAAGCATGTCTTTTGAGGGGCCTAGAGTTTGGAATGTGCCATTTGATTCTATTATGTACCCCAGAAAAGCCATCTTTTAATCATGATCCAATCTCATGGGAGCAGCCATTTCTTTTAATCTTGATTCAATATTGTTTGTTGGAAATTTTGACATTATCTCCATAGAGATATGACATACCCAATTGTGGATGTGACCTTCTGATTAGATGAGATATGACTCCACCCATTCCAGATGGGTCTAGATTAGTTTACTGGAATCCTTTAAAGAGAAAGCATTTTCTAGAAAGCCAGAAATGATAGAAATCTCAGAGCTGACAGAGAAAAGCAGACGGACATGCTTGGGAGGCAGTTGCTTCATAGCTGACAGAAACTTCAGAGCCAACATAGAGAGCTGAGAATTGCTGTAGACACTTGGCAACAGTGGCTTCAGAGAACAGAGGCATGGATGTTTGGAGATGCTTGGAGCCCAAGAGTCATAGCAATGTGGCTTCCTGTGAGATGTTAAACAGAGCAGAACCTGGAGAAAGCCAAGGGAAGCCAAGACATACAAAACAGCCCTAGAGAAGCAAAGCAAAGAAAACCCACAGGAACAAAAGCTGAAAACAATGGAGCACAGGAGGAAGAGACCAGTAGATGCCAGCCACATGCCTTCCCAGCTGACAAAGTTTATCCAGACCAATCAGCCTTTCTTGACTAAGATGTTTTTCTCTGGGTGTGTGAGTTTGTATATTTTCTCAGCACTAGAACTGTAAACTTGTAATTTATTAAATTTTATCACCATTTCATTTCTGGTATATGCATTACAGCAGCATAACAAACTAATATACCCTGTCTCTTCCTTTCAACCTGCAGAAATCCCTTTAGAAATTCCTGTAGGTGGGTCTCTTGTTGACAAAAATCTCTGCTTCTGTTTATCTGTGGATATTTTAAACTTTCCCTCATTTTGAAGGACATCGTTGCTGAATAAATAATTTTTCTCTTTCAGTACATTAATTATATCATACCCTTCCCTTCTGGCCTCCATGGTTTTTGTTGAAAAGTCAACACCTAGTATTATTAAGGATCCCTTGTCTGTAATAGATCACTTTTCTCATGCTGCTATCAGAATTCTAACCTTATCTTAGACATTTGACAATTGAGTATGTCTATTAAGATTTATTCTATTAGGGATATGTTGAATTTCTTGGATATATACGTTTTTGTCCTTCATAAGTGTTTAGAAATTTGGGGTCATTACTTCCTTAAATATTCTTTCTGCCCCTTTTCCCTTCTCTCCTTCTGCTGGGACACCCAAGATGCATGCTTATGCATATCATGCTGCAGATAAATGTCTGAAACAATGCTCATTTTTTCCATTATTTCCTTTATCTGGTCTCCTGACTGTATGATTTTGGTTGTCCTGTCTTCTATTTCATTTCATTTCATTCTATTTCTGCCTGTTTAAAACTGCTATTGTGTGACTCTCATGTATATTTATTTAGCAAGTTACCTAATAAGTCAATAGGTGGCTTTCAAACATGAGATATTGTTAAATCATGCTTTTTCCATCATGTTAGTCTTCAGTTCACCTTGACAATTTTATGGAATAATTTTTAATTTGACAATGTTCACTATTGTCATTGCAAAATCTTGTTGCTGTTAGATGAGGAAAGAAGATATTCACAATTTTAAGGAGATAAAAAATTCAGGTTGAAATGACGTTTTCCATCTAAAGGTATAAATTTTAAAGCTTGAAAAGTTTTTATTTATGAATTGATGAACAATAAATCTAGAAAACTTATTTGCTAGCCTATGATAGTACAAATTCTGATTACATGAATTACAAGGAAATTGACTACATATGGACAGTTCTTATCTAGATTAGAGGCCAGGTCAAACAAAAAACAAATAAATTGTAGATTTTTTAATAAAAATTAATACTAAATCAATGAATTTGTTAATATTATTTTCCCCCAAAAAACATATTTCATGTAGAATTTCACTACTATGTTCTCAGAAATAACTTGGAGTAGAGGTGGTTGGAATAGTTTTCTCCAAAGTATGGACTCAGACAGCAAAACTCAGGGAAAACTGAAGCTTCTTAGTCAAACTGAAACCTCCACATTCAACATGGTACCAGAGAAAAGTGGTGCTTTTTGGGTGGTAGTTTAGGTGGATTAGTGGTATATCTTCTCAAGTATCCTTAAGTTACTTCTTCATCAAATTTGGATTCCTCTTTTCTCTGTGCCATATGCAAAAGTCATATATGCTTTGTAACACTAAGGCATGAATGAGACAGAAGAAGCAGGCTTGCCAAGGAACCACTTTGACTAAGTATGGGATACCCTAGAGCAGGTTGTGGGATGAATATTCAGGGACTCCACAGATAACTGAGACACACAGATGTTTGACAAGCTGAAAACCAAATGGGAGAATGGATCTTGGTGGTAGAGCTGGAAGTGCCACTTGCACAATCCATCTTGTTGACAGACATGATACCAAGTTTTACCAGCTGATAAATTCAGCGGTAGATTACAGTAGTAATATAAACACATACCATCTGAATTGTGTAATTCATTCATGAAGGCAGTGAAAATTCAGAACTCAGTACAGTGATCTGTAGGTGGACTCTTTCCCACCTAATCATAATAATACCTTGGCTTGGGAGGAAAAATGAGAATTTACCTTAATGATCAAAGTCCCATCAGATAAAAGGTAGCATGTTTACATTAGACATTTAGGGAAACTTAGTAGAGGATTATTCATAAAGGTATGGGTTAGATGTAGGAAAACCAAAGGCAAGAGTGAAGAAGCCTGGAGCTGGTAGCAACATTATTATTACTCATAAGCCTCATCAGGCCAGGGATGTAAAAATGACCCATTGGAGAGATCATTGATAACAGATGCAATAAGTGCAAGGTGATCCAGCAGGAAGAGATCAGGGAAATAAAAAACCCAAATCATACTTTTGTCCCTCCCTTAACTTGTGAGTCTTTCCATTGGCTATCAGATAGAAACCTGAGGACCAGTGAGTCCTTTAAAATAATCCATAGAGGCAAACCTTCAAGACACAGAACAGCATGAAAAAGCAGGAAACTGGATCTGGCAAGCTACTTGTAAAATTTACAGCACCGAAAAGGGCCTTAGGTCCCCAGAAACTATCTCAAACCTGGAAAAACTCAGATGTTTTGCTGTTTAAGATTTTATGTTTGTTTTCTACTACATACAGCAGAAATCTAAGTTTTTGAGTTTCTAAAACTCTTGTAAGAAAGATGCACATAAACACCTGACTAATTTTTCTACATATGTTTATAGAATATAAGATTTCGAACTCTGTTATAACATGTTTTGAAAGATGCCTCCTGGGGCAGGTAGAGAAAAAACAGGCAGAATATCTCTTACTGAATGTGTTTGGCATTAGTCCTCTTCCCAGATGCCAAAAGCCTTTGTAAAGCTAAACTGTTAAAATGTGTTAGTTAAAATTCTGAGTGCCTCAGTTGCATTCAGATTAATTGAAATTACTGAAAGAGTACAGGTATACCATTTAGTCATTTTCAGACCTAGAGACACTCATTTAAGTGTGAATAAATAACAAATAGCACCATCATGAAAAAGTTGAATAAAATAAAATAGATGATATTTATATCAGGCAAATCACATAGGGAAACCAGTACTTGAAAATCATTGATTGCTTTCTCAGGATAAAACAAAAGTACATTTTTGACAACATAATCTCAGTTCTCTTAAGGGAATTAAAGAGATAAAAGGTGACATATAATGGCAATACAGTGTGATGAGATTGACAATTAGGAAAATAACATGGAGAAAAAGTAAAGCATTGGAGGATTGAAGGCATTAGAAGCTGACAGAAGTGAAATCTACAAAGCATTGAAATGAAACAGGAATGTGAAGGACATAATTGTGAAAGAATTTTTGTAATGAATGGGAAAGTACACTTATGAAATAAATGAAGTAATTCAAATACATATGGAATAGCTACTATGTTCCTGGCATTGTATAATTAATGTACAAAGTAAACAGAGAAACAGAGAGGGAAAGAAAAAAATGATTATTGTCTTTGTAGCACCTTATTTTTGGGGGTGTGTGGAATAGAGGAAACTGAAAAATAAACAAAATCACTGAAAATATTATTAGCTATCAAGTAAAAAATCAAAAGACTAAGCAGAAAAGAGTAGGTAGAGGCTCTTAAGATGGGATGGCTGTGAAAATATCTCAGAAAAAGAGAGACTGATCTCTGCCTAAAAAGTGATCAATGTTTACTCACACAAAAAAATGAGGGAAGGAGTGATGTAGGGAAACATTTGAAAACATAAAAGAGCTTGTATTATGCAGCAAGTCAATATATGTATACTGCCATTTACATTATGATTTAAATATATTAGCTACTATGATGAACATTCATATGCATTATATAGCTAAATTTAACTATAACTTTCTTTCACCACAACTTTACAGAGTGAGGGGGGCTGTAGATGAGGGCATTTTGGGGAGACATCAAGTGATTTGCCTACAGCAGAGCAGTAGTTAAATGGCTGATTTAATACCAGGTCAACTTGACCGCAAAGTCCAGAGAGAACAATTTCTGAAGGAGCAGTATTTTTGTTAGTTAATTGTTATGCCTGAGTAAAACAATACAATTAATCTAACATTAGAAATGTGCCAAAAATAAAGGGAAAAAAGAATCAAACCCGAAGAAAGTTTTTAATTTGAAAGAACAAAGAGGTTACCATGTACCAGATAAAATTAATGAAAAACATAAAACCTAAAGTACATCCTAGATAAATTATACTTCTCAACTATGAAGAAAGTAGGATTTGAGTAATGTTTAAAAGTTCAGAGAAAAACAGTAATGCTAAATCAGTGGAACCATTCCACCAGCTATCATCCTCTTCTAGGATAACTGGGTATCCCTTACATTTCATCACCAAATGGATAAAAAACCTCTAAGGATTAAGCTTGGAAGCTTTTTTACAGGCCAGGCCTAGAAGGAACATACACTGTATCTCTTCCTGTGTCATTGACAATTTTCAAATAACAATCTACCCTAAATAGTAGTGAGCCTAGAATAGTCATCTTTAAATAATCCTTAAAAAGGGGAAATGGGTTTAAGAGCAGCTAGTACTCTCTTCTACAGTGAAGCATTTTGAAGCTATTATGTACCCCAGAAAACCCATGTTCTAACCCTGATCCAATCTTGTGGAGCAGCTGTTGCTTTTAATCCTGATTCAATATTTTAGGATGGAAACTTTTGATTATATTATCTCCAAGGAGATGTGACATGCCTAATTGTGGGTGTGGCATTTTAATTAGATGGAGATGTGACTCCACCCAATCCACATGGGTGCTGATTGGTTTACTGGAATTCTTTAAAAGGGGAAACATTGGGGCACACTTGGAGAGCAGAGACACAGACACAAGAATTGGAGATTCTTGGAGCCAAGCAGATGTCACCATGAGATATTAAGCATGCCAGATCAAGGAGAGAACCAAGAGAAGCCAAGAGATGAAAGCCAGCCCCATAGAAGCAAAGTGAGGAAACACCCCCCCTGCCTCCCCCCATTAACAGAGGCTGAAAGCAATGGAAACCAGGAGCAAGGGACCAGCAGATGGAAGCTACATAACTTTCCAGTGACAGGTGTTCCACACCCATTGCCCTTCCTTGAATTAAGGTATCTTTACCTGGAATTCTCAGTTTGGACATTTTTATAAACTTAGATCTGTAACCTTGAAACTTAATAAATACTCTTTTTTAAATCCATTCCACTTCTGGTATATTGCATTCTGGCAGCTGAACAAACTAATACACAAGGCAAGCAGAGAAATAGTGTAATCCATAGGTTTTCATAAAATGTGGAATTTGCTTATAGTGTTTGTATTTAAGATAGAGATATATGCATAATGTTATTTTAGATGATTACTATATATTAAGTAGAAAACAGTTTGATACATACAGCTCAACCCTTAAGAAAACTAATTCCAAGTGGATTAAAAATTCAGATGTAAAAATAAATAAATAAAATAAACAAATAAAAGAACTACAGGAAATTAAGAAGCAACTCACATAAACTTAGAATATTGAATGTCTCTATAATCCCAACATAAAAAGTGAAAATAATAAAGAATATATTAATAGATTTCAGAAGATGAAATTAAAATATTTTTTACTATAATAAACCACATATGTAGCTTTGAAAGAAGAGGTGGATCTGGGAAAATCTACTTGCCACAAAAGTACTAGAACAAAAGTTAATTTCTTCTTAAAAACTTTCCTAAAGTAAAGCAGAAATTTACAAAGAAAAATATTTCTGAAATAGACCCTGTAATAAGTCTTTGGGTTATATAAGCTAGACTTGATCTTTTGTCATTTCTAAAGTAGATGTTTTAAAATAATATATACTGCAACTTTTATCAAATGATCATAAAAGGCAGCAATAATAATATTGTAGTTGATGGCAGTAGTATATGATAAAGTCTCCACAAATATGAAGGTATTAAATACCATTTCAGAGACAGGTCACATGACTTGTGATATTTCAAAAAGAAGATGCACAGGAAGATCACTGAAAACATCTTGAAAATTTAGAAGGAGATATCTTTCAGAGCTCCTTGAATTTAGAGATTAATCACATTCACTAGTTTCCCTCTGTCACTCTGTTTCCCTCTGTCACTTCACTACCTGGTTTTATCATTTTATTTACAACATTTCATTTTATTATAAAGTCTTGAATAAGGCATTCTGGTGAGCTACTTTTTTCATGTGGTACTCCATGCTGCTTTCAAAGAAAAAGACATGTAAGAATTGTAACATGTCTGTTTTAAAATAAAGTTTTTAGTATCTTGTTCTAGTTTGCTAGCTGCCAGAATGCAATATACCAAAACAGAACAGCTTTTAAAAAGGGGAGTTTAATAAGTTGCAAGTTAACAGTTCTTAGACAATGGAGATGTCCCAATTAAAGCAAGCTTATGGAAATGTCCAATCTAAGGCATCCAGAAAAGATACCTTGATTCAAGAAGGTCTATGAAGTTCAGGGTTTCTCTCTCAAGTGGAGAGGCACAAGGTGAACATAGTCAGGGTTTCCTGTCATATGGAAAGTCACATGGTGAACATGGCATCATCTGCTAACATTTTCTCCTGGCTTCCTGTGTCAAGAAGCTCCTCAGGAAGCATTTTTCTTCTTCATCTCTGAAGGTTTTTGGTTGGTGGACTCTCTGCTTCTTGTGGCTATGTCATTCTGCTCTCTCAGAATCTCCTACATTCCCCAAAATGTTTCCTCTTTTATAGGATTCCAGTAAACTAATCAAGACCCACCCAAATGGGTGGAGATACATCTCTATCTAATCTAGTTTAACAGCCACTCTTGATTGAGTCACATTTCAGGGAGATGATCTAATTACAGTTTCAAACATATGTACTGAATAGGGGTTAGAAGAGACAGCTGCCTTTATAAAATGGAATTGGGATTAAAACATGGCTTTTCTAGGGTACACACATCCTTTCATACTGGCACATATCTCAACTTCCACCCTTACACATGCACACAAGAATAAAAAATTAAAATAAATTCAAATATCAATAATAGAACAATGAATTAACATATGTTTGCAGACTTCTGCATTCAACTTTGATATGTATAGACCTTAAAAGTCATTATTTCTATCTTTGTACAAGGAAAATCTGAACAATCTACAAAGCAATGACTATTCTTGGATCCAACAGAAAATTGAGGTCTTAAGGAAAACTGCAATCCCCAAATTTGAAGAAATAGGTTACTCCAAGTAGCAACAGCTAAAATCTGCTTATTTGGAGCCAAAGCTAAAATAGAACCATAAATTGGTAAGAATAGTTAAATAGTCATTTTGATGAATTGCTGGATGCTGAGTGTAGACTAGTTTGAGTATGGACTCTCTCTCTTTGGGGTGGTTGCATATTTTTTGTAGGTTTACCTCCAGGCATCCTATCAGGATCTGAAGGTAAAGAGCTGAAGAAGATTTACATTTTGCTGTTGCAGGAGGAGAAAAAACTAAGCATTGTGATATACATGCAAAATATTCTCCATGAGAACAGCCTACTGTCCAGGGACAAAGTCTTTAACAGAGCCTTATCATACCTGGAGAAAGGGTATTTCCAGCACTGTGGCCTTTTTTTGATATCCTAACACAGTGAAAGTGGGGGGAAAACCTATCAAATACTTAGTAAAATCACAGACAGATGATATACCCTTATTAAAAGACAGATTTAACATAAGATTATAGCATGCTTCCCCTGTCTATATCTTGCTATGATAAAAAGGGCTGCCATTCAGTAAGAGTATATTATAAGTGAAAGAACTGAAAGACAAAGACTGTTTTATGAGGAGTTCTTAGGAAAACCCAAAGTTAACAGGGGATACAAAGCAAGGACTCAAGAAGCCTTTGGTATGTATGGCTAGAGAAAACATTAAATACAGTTCAACAGCTAGCCAAGTTAACATAAAACCTCGCAAGAATGATCCATATGTCAGTTACTACTACTGGATATGTCATGTGTTGCTTTCAACAAAAAATTACAAAACATGCTAAAAAGCAAGTAAAAAATCTTAGTCTGATGAGACAGAAAACTTCAGAAACAGATGTAAAAATGACACAGATGTTAATCATTAATGAAGGACATTTAAATAACTAAGATTATTATGTTGAAGGGCTGCAATGGAAAAACTAAACATGGAGGAACAAATGTGCAATTTAAGCAGAAAGATAGAAACTCCAAGAGAAAAATTAAAAGAAATGATTTATATTTGATAATTTAGATGAAAAGGATCAATTTCTTGAGAGTCTCAAATGAACAATTCCCACTCAAGGAGAAATAAGTACTCTGAATAAACCTGTATATGATAAGGCAATTGAACCAACAATTAACAGTATTACAATAAAGAAAGCACCCAGCCCATATGGTTTCATTAATAAATTTTATCAAACATTTAAAAAATGTATAAGAGAAATGTTCTCAATTCCCTGCAACCTCTTCCAGAAAATAGAAACAGAAGTATCCCTTCTTAACACATTCTATCAGACTACCATTACCCTAATATCAAGACCAGACAAAAACATTAAAAACTTTAGTAATTACAGACCACTATTTTTCATTAGCATAGTTATAAAACTTCTCAATAAAATATTAACAAAACATACTCAACAATGTATAAAAAATGTATATACCACAAACAAAATCTACATAAATGTATAAAATTTATATATCTCAAAATTTATATATCACAAATGGGTATGCAAGGTTGGTTCAACGTTCAAATAGAGAGCAATATAATCCATAGAAATAACAGGCTAAAGAAGAAAAACCATGAGATCTTACCAGTTGATACAGAAAGATCATTGTACAAAAATCCCAAATCAATTTCTGATGAGAACTGTCAGCAAACCAGCCATTAAGGGAAACTTCTTCAACTTAGAAAACATCTACAAAAATCTTACAGATAACACCTTTCTTAATGATAAGAAATTAAATATGTCCCCCCTAAGATTGAAAACAAAGCAAGAATTTCCTTTGACCCTACTCCTTTTCATCATTGTACTAGAAGTTCTACCTAATGTAACAAAGCATGGAAATGAAATGAGTTATATACAGATTAAGAAGAAAAAATATAAAATTGTAATTGTTCACAGATAGCAGACTCATCCATGTAAAAGATTCCAGAGAATCAACAAAACTGTCCTGTAACAAGTAAGCAACTTTAACAAGGTTACTGGACATAAGCTTAATATACAAAAGTCAATTACTTTCCTAATATACCAACAATGAACAAGTATAATTTGAAACAAAGTACCAATTAAAATAGCAATGAAAATGAAACAATTAACTATAAATCTAATAAAATATATACAGGATTATATGGGGAAAACTATAAAACTGATTAAATAAATCAAAGGGGTGCGCACTCCTACCATGCCCCCAGCTCTGAATAAGCACTGATCTGTGCATCTGGGCCACACCTGTCCCCAGCCCATAAGGTGCAACCCCAGCAAACTGCCTCTGGGCTCTGCACATGCACACACCAGGGCCCCACCCTCTAGACCAACACACACCAGGGCCCCACCACCCAGACCCACGCACATGCACAGCCACATCCTCCCTGCTGGGTGCCCATGCATCTTTGGTCTGACCTTTTGACCCCTGTACCCCAATCCCTTGCCCCACACCCATACACACCCTTGCCCTACCTTATGGCACAAGTACTCTGCTCTCATACCTGGCAGTTCACACGTGCACATCTGTTATACACAGGCTCTGCCCTGCGCATGTGTGCACCCCTGCACCAATCCCACTCTGCACTTGTGCACCCATGCCAGGGCTCCGCCCACCTGACATCAGCCACCCCTTACCCACAACCCCTGAGACCTGTGCTCTGCAACTGCTACACTTGCACAACTGCAACCCAGGCCCCTGGAACCCTCCTCCTGCACAAGGATAAACCTGAGCTCTGCCTTCCCTGTGTCCCAATCTCTGTGTGCCGTACACCCCACAGCCTGATATCCATGAACCCCACGCACCATGTCCCCACGTATACTGTGCCAGCGCACCAGCGCACTAGCCCCCATGCATCTGCACAGCCCCACTAACCCATCGCACACCACACCCTACCTCTGTGTCCCCCAACTGCACCCTGCTCCTGTATCATAGCCTGACCTACATCATACCTCCACGGCCCCCGCACCACACCTCCACAGCCCTGCGCCCTGCACACCATGCTTACAGGCACAAGCAGAGTGATCCTGACCTGTGCCTATACGTGCACTGCATCTCATCACTGCACTGTTGTATCCCACCCCATGCTCTGCATCCTGTTCCATGTCCATCCCACAAATACAAAGAATTAGACTGCTGGAGGAAACCAACTTCAAATGTAACCATATGAAGATATTTACATGCCTGTTCTTGGGCCATGCAACAACCACACCCCCCCCCCAAATAAAATAAGGTATTTACATACATTGAAGACAACAGGAGATATAGACAGAAATAGCCCAGCCTAATGACAAAATTAAAACACCAGAGGAGAACAGACTTTGGAACAACTAGTCACAGATGTTCATATAATGCTACAAAATAAAATCAATTGGATGGCTAATGACATGAAGGGATGAAGAAGACACTAGAAGAGCATAAAGAAGAATTTGAAAGAATAAGCAGAAAAATAGCAAATATCACAAAGATTAAAGATGCTATAAACCAAATAAAAAATATACTAGAGTCACACAAAAGCATATTTGAAGAGGCAGAAGAAAGAATAAATGAACTAGAGGACAGGACAACTGATGTTCAACACACAAAAAAGGCAAATGGCAAAAATACGATGGAAAACATTGAATTGGATCTCAGGGAAATAATAGGCTAAACAAAGTGTGCAAGGATAAAAATCACTGGTGTCCCAGAAGGAGAAGAGGAAAGGGCTAGGAAGATTTGGTCAAGGCATAATGGGCAAGACTTCCCAGTCTTTATAAAAGACATACATACACAAATCAAAGACCAGTGAACTCCAAGTAGAATAAATCCAAATAGGCCTTCCCCAATTCACATACTAATCAGCCTGTCAAATTTTGAAGAGACACAGAAAATCCTGAAAACAGCAAGAGAAAAAAGAATCTACTACTACAAGGAAAACCACATAAGACTGAGTTCAGTCTACACACCTGGCACTATGGAGGCAAGAAGGCAGTGGTATGATATATGTAAGATACTGAAAGAGAAAGACTCCAAACCAAGAATTCTGTATCCAGCCAAATTGTTCTTCAAAACTGAGGGAGAGATTAAAATTTTCACAGACAACAAATGCTGAAAGAATTTGTCAACAAGGGACTGGCCCTACAAGAAATATTAAAGGGATTTCTGTTAACTAAAAAAAAAAAAAAAAAAGACAGGAGAGGAAGGTCTGAAGGAGGGCACATAATTGAAGAGTACTGGTAAGGGTAACTTCAAGGATAAAAAGAGAAAGAGGTAAAATAATATATAGATTTGACAAATAAAATGCAAAGGACAAGAAACACCTTTATGGTAATAACTATGAATGTTAGCAGACTAAATGTAAGAATTAAAAGATACAGATTGACAGAATGGATTAAGAAATTTACTCATAATAGACTCAAGGATACAAATAGATTAAAATTAAAAGAATGGGAAAAGATGTTCCATGCAAGCTATAGCCAAAAGAAAGCAGGAGTAGCTATAGTTATATCAGACAAAATGAACTTTAAATGTAGAGACATCATAAGAGGCAAAGGACAATTTATATTATTAAAAGGGACAATTCACCAAGAAGAAAAACAATCATAAATGTTTATGTTCCCAATAAGGGAGCTCCAAAGTACCTAAGACAAACATTGGCAAAGCTGAAGGGAGTGATAGACATTTCAACAATAATAGTAGGAGATTCAATACACCCCTCTTCTCTGTAGATAGTGAAAACAGACAGAGGGTCAGCAAGGAAATAGAGAACTTAAACAATTTTATAAATGAATTAGATCTAACAGACATATGTAGGTCATTGCACCCTCCAAAAACCAGGATATACATTCTTCTCTAGAGTGCATGGAACGTTCTCCAGGATAGATCATACTCTGAGAACCAAAACATAATTTTATAAATTCAAAAACTTTGAAAAAATTCAAAGCACTTTCTCTGATCATATTGGAATGAAGCTGGAAATCCATAACTACCAAAGAATGAAACTTTCACAAATATATTGAGATTAAATAACACACTCTTAAAGAACCAGTGGATCAAAGCAGAAATTGCCAGAGAAATTGATACCTATCTGCATATGAATGAAAATGAGAAAACATATCAGAACTTATGGGATGTGTCAAGGTTGTGCTGAGAGAGAAATTTGTTGCCTTAAATGCATATATCGAAAAAGATGAAAGAACAAAAATAGAGGAATTACTTGCTCCCCTGGAGGAACTTGAGAAAGAACAGCAAACTAACACCAAAGCAAACAGAACAGAAATAACAAGATTGACACACAGTTCAATGAATGGGAGAACAAAAGAACAAAAGAAAGAACCAATAAAACCAAATGTTGGTTCTTTCAGAAAATTAATAAAATTGATGGACTACTAGCAAGGCTGACAAAGAAAAAAAGAGAGAGAATGCAAATAAACAAAATCAGAAATGAGAAGGGGGTTATTATCAAAGATCTTGAAGAAGTTTACAAAAACATAAGAGGATACTATGAGTATCTGTATGTCAGCAAACTAGACAACTTAGATGAAATAGACAAATTCCTGCAAATGCGTGAACAAGATATGCAGACTCAAGAAGAAATAGAAGATCTCCAAACCAGTCACAAGTAAAGAGATTCAACCAGTCATCAAAAACCTTCCTACAAAAGAAAGACTAGGGCCAGATGGCTTCATAGGGGGAATTTTATCAAACATTCCAAAAAGAACTAACACCAATCCTGTCAAACTTTTTCCAAAAAATTGAATAAAATGATCACTATCGAACTCATTTAATAAAGGTAACATTACTTTAATACCAAAACTGGGTAAAGATGCTATAAGAAAGGAAAACTACAGGCCAATCTCCCTAAAGAACATACGTGCAAAAATTCTCAACAAATCAAATCCAACAACACATTAAAAGAATTATACACTGTCACCAAGTGTGGTTTACATTAGAAATGCAAAGATAGTTCAACACAAGAAAACCAATCAATGCAATACAGCACATCAATAAATCAAAAGGATAAGACCACATGATCATCTCAATGCTGAAAAAAGTTTTCACAAAATTCAACATCCTTTTCTGATAAAAACACTTCAAAATGTAGGGGTCCAAAAAAATAAAAAATAAAAAAAATGTAGGAATCAAAGATAACATCCTCAATATGATAAAGGACATATATAACGAACCAATAGCCAGCATCATATAGAATGGAGAGAGACTGAAAGATTTCCCTTGAAGACTGGAAAGAGAAAAGGAAGCACTCTGTCACCACTATTATTTAACATTGTGCTAGCAGTTCTAGAGAGACCAATCAGGCAGGAAAATGAAATGTAAGACATCCAAATTGGAATGGAAGAAGTAAAACTTTCATTACTTGCAGATGACATAATACTATGCTTGAAAAATCCTAAGAAAATGCTTAGAAATCTGCACGAAAGTTACTTGAGCTAATAAAAAAATTCAGCAAGGTGGCAGGATACAAAACTAATGAGCAAATTCAGTAATATTTTTGCACACAAGCAATGACCAAACTGAGAAGTCAATTAAGGAAAAAAATTTCCACTCAAAATAGCAAATAAAAGAATCAAGTATCTAGAGATAAACCTAACTAGGGATGTAATGGACTTGTGCACAAATTGTACACAATTGCTGAAAGAAATAAAAAATCTAAATAGGTGGAAAAACATTCTCTGCTCATGGATGGGAAGTTTAAATACAGTTAAGATGTCAATTCTACCCAGATTGATCTACAGATTCAATGCAGTACCAACCAAAATTCCAACAACCTACTTGAAGACTTGAAAAACCTAGTTATCAAGTTTATCCCAAAGAGAAAGAGACCCTGAATAGCTAAAAGCATCCTAAAAAAGAACAAGTGGGAGCATTAACACACCCTTATTATAAAGCCACTGTGGTCAAAACAATGTGGTATTGGAATAAAAGAAGTATTGACCAATGGAATCAAACCAAGAGTACCGAAATAGACCACCAAATCAATGGTCAACTGATCTTCAACAGGCCCCCCAAACCCACTGAACCAGGACAAAGTATTCATTAATAAATGGACATGGGAGAACTGTATAACAATAGCAAAAAGAATTGAAGATGACCCTTACCTTACACCCTATATAAAAATTAATTCAAAGTGGATCAAACAACTAAATATAAGAACCAGTACAATAAAGCTCCTAGAAGAAAATGTAGGGAAACACCTCAAGACCTAGTAATGGAAGACAGTTTGGCAGTTCCTTAGGAAACCAAATATCAAGTTGCCCTATAACCCGACAATACTACCAGTTTGTACCCAAAAGGACTGAAAGCAGTGATGCAGACAGATGTTTGCACACCAATGTTCATAGCAGCATTATTCACAATCAATAAAAGATGGAAACAATCTAAGTGCCCATCAACAGATAAGTGGATTAACAAAATGTGGTATATACATATGAAGGAATATTATGCAGCATTAAGACAAAATGATGTCCTGAAGCACATGAAAAGATGGATGAGCCCTGAGGACAGAATGCTGAGTGAAATAAATCAGACACATAAGAATAGATACTGTATGATTCCACTTTTATGACCATGATAAAGGTAAAATCAGAGGCTTATAATACAGAATATAGGTGACCTAGGAATACACAGAAGCTAGAGCTGGGTGGATGGTTAATGAGGTTGAACTCAAATATAAGGGAGAACACAGAAATTAAGGCAGATCACTAGTGGGTCTATAAGTAATACTATCAAATTGAAGGTGAACATGATTGAAAGGGGTGGTAAAGACCCATGTGTCCCACTGATTAACACTACAAATATAAATGAGTTCTTGCATGAACTACTGCAAAATTATAAATATTGTACAAAGAGTGCTGTATGCTGTATGGGGGGAAACTGTTATTGCATGCTATGGGCTATGTTTAACAGGAAAACATCAACAGTACCACAGCAACACAAGGAGTAAATAATGAGGGGAAGGGCAGCAGTTGGGCAAGATTTAGATTCCCTTTTTGCTGAGGGTGTGTTTATTGGTTATCTTTCTCTTGGAAACAATGCAATTATCTAAAATTGAGAGTGTTGATGGACTTTTGACTTTAGACATTATATAGGATGCCCCATGGATGGAGGTTGCTGAAGAATACACTGACTGAGAAGTATGTTGGTGAACAATGGTATATACATATGATTGAATATCGTGCTGCTACATAAAGGAGTGAAGTTGTGAGGCAAACAACATTGTGAATGAACAAGTGGGACATTTGGTGAGGCAAAATAACTCAGAAACAAAAGAGCAATTATTGTAAGGTCTCATTTGGAAAATACTTATAAGAAAACAGGGGCCTAGACTGTAAACACTTAAAGCAGCCACATTTACTCTGAAGTGGTAATTGTTATTTCTGGATTTTGAGAGGCTGTTTTAAATATGTATAACCTGGCATTTATGGATAAGAGCAAAGTTGATCAGTTCAGTATTAATGTAATTTACAATACAGGGGTAAGGAAGACATTGTCTATATTTTAGAACCTCATCTACTCTTTGAGACCAAGGACAGAAAGGTTTATTTTTGTCCAGAAGCTAAATTTTCTGTAGCACATGATCCAACTCAACCTGTTTGGATACATCATTTAAACAATACAAAAACAGGGAGCCTAGAATAAGAATTAGGGCTGTTAATCCTGTATAGCTTAATGTAATGTCTGGATATATGACAGAGTATATTAAGCAGATAATAAAAAAGTATTGACAAAGTCCTTAAGGGATGAGAGAAAAAATATGGAACTGTTAGGGGCACCCAAATCAATAGGCCAAACCCTTGATCTTGATGCTTAATTTGTGAAGCTTATGCAGGTAGCTCAGAAGCTTAATCTACATTTATGTATGCCTAAGAGTTATTTCTGGAGGACCTATTTTGTTGCTTAGTTGTGGCCTCTCTCTCTCTAATCCCAACTCTGCAAATGAAATATTTGCCCTTCCCCCTATATGGGGCATGACATCAGGAGTAAATGACTTCAAGGATGAGTCTGACTCTGCCACTGTGTGAAGAACAATGCCATCATGGGGGGCAAAGAATTTTAACAAATAAATGGTCAGTGGATGTTCAAATAGAGAGTTCAAACAGAGTCGAGAGGCTACTCTGGTGATCACTCTTACGCAAGCTTCAAATAGACGTTGCTATCTACCATAACTTGCCAACCCCCAACAAAACCATTTCTGCCAATCCTAAAGAACTACTAGAACATTATATAATATTCTACAAAGGTTCCATGCACTAGGGCAACTTTTCAGAAACCTACAACTTTCAGATGGGTCCCTAGACAAGGCAGATAAATCCTGAATCCTTGATAGGACAGGCTTTCCAGAACATCAGATAGTTCCATCCCTCTATCCCATATTATTGACAACCCCTCCCAACATGAAAAAGGTAGAATGGACATAGTTCAAATATCCCCAAAGAGTGAGAGAAAGATCAAAGTTGATGGTGGAGTTATATGGAGAAGTTAGGTTTAACAAATGAATAAGATTGTTGAATCTTCATATCTCCAGTATGTTAGAACAGCTAAAAGTAAAAACCTAAAATTGTGGCAGTGTAAAAAATAAAAAATAAGAAATAAAAAAGCATACACAATACTGAAAAAGAAAAATAAATTTTGAGGACCCATACTACCTGAATTCAAGACTATTATAATGCCATAGCAATCAGAACAATGCAATATTGGCAAAGAAATAGACACATAGAGCCCTGGAACAAAATAGATGTCTCAAAGCTATGTACACATAAATATAATGAAATGGCTTTTCACAAAGAAACAAAGGTAATTCAATAGAGAAAGGATGATCTTTTAAACATATGGTGCTGAACAAAAGGAAATCCATATGCAAAAAAAGAACCAAGATGGAGTCTCTACACATTTCATAAAAAGTTAATTCTAAATGGATGATAGAGTTAAAAGTAAAATGAAAAACTTAAAAGTTCTAGAAAACAACTTAGAGAGGAATCTAGATAGCCTAGGGTTTGGTGATTAGTTTCTAGGTACAACCCCAAAAACATGATCAATGAAAGAAAAATAAGTTGTTTTATATCCAAATTAAAATTTCATGTTTGTAAAGACATTGTTAAAAGAACCAAAAGACAAACCAAAGATTGGGAGAAAATATTTGCAAAACTTTAAGAGAAATGTATTCAAAATATATAAAGATCATCTTAAACATGATAATAAAAAATAAACAATTCTGTTAAAATATTAGCAAAAGGTATAAACATTCACTTCACCAAACAACGTAAATGCCTGGCAAATAAGAATATTAAAAATGCACACAACTTGTTATTACAGAATTGCAAATTAAAGCAATGAGATACCACTACACACCCATTAGGGTAGCTGAAATAAAAAACAAACAAACAAACAAAAAACCTAACAATAAGTTTACTGGCAAGGATGTGGAACATTTCCTATGTTTCTGGTGAGAACACAAATGGGCTAGCCACTTTGCAAGACAGTTTGTTAAGGTTTTACAAAGTAAACATGATCTTACCATACATTCTAATAATAACCCTCCTAGGTATTTTCCAATCTGAATTCAAAAAATTATATCTACATCAAAACTTGCATGCAAATATTTATAGCAGTTTTATTTGTATTTACCCAAAAGGGGATATAATAAAGATGTCCTCCAAAAGGTGAATGGATAAACATCTACAATGGCATATTATTCTATGACAAAAATAGACTATCAAGCCATGAAAAGATATGAGTCTTGAATGCAAGTTGTTATGTGAAAGAAGTCAGTCTGAAAGGCTACAGAATGTATGACACCATATGGCATTCTGAAAAAGGCAAAACTATACCTGTAGTAAGAAAGATGAAAGTTTGCCAGGGGCTCCATGAATGTGGAAGAAGCATGAAATAAATGAAGCAAAGGGGAATTTTTAGGGTAGTGTAGCTATTTTGAATGATACTTTAATAGAGGGCACATGATACTATGCATTTATCAAAACATATAAGTTTAAAGGAGGAAGAATGAACACTAATGTATTAAAATTAAGAAAAACAATAGCAATTATTTAGGAAGTGGCAGGATTATGGTATGGAATACAGAGTGCTACAGTCTAACTGTATTGCGAATGGTTGTAATAACCTCACTGAAAGAAGTGGTACAACATGCTTTGAACTAAATTATTTTGGAAATTAATGGGGCTGTAATACTAAAGGCAAAAAATGTAACTTATATATAAGAACTCTTTTCTATCTGATAAAGTTTCCCAAAGGGGTAAGTTAACAATTTTGATATCACGGTATATGTATACTGGAACTGAAAAGAAAATTAATAAATGGTGAAAAGAAGAGTCTAAGTTTCTGATTGTTGGGGTGGGAGTTTCCAGAGGAGCAAAGGGAGGAAGCTAGTATGATACACGTGGCAACAGAATAGGGGTTAATATATGCACATATATTTCCTTTCTCTGTCAATTGAGAAGGACTAGAAAAAATTATATCCTAGTAAACAATAAGTGAACTAGTGCTCAGATCTTATTTTATAATAATCAATCACCAATAATAGAAACCAGGGATCCTTTGAGAAATAACTGATTCTGATATTATGGCAAAAAAAATCATATGAGATGAGTCTGGAGAGTCTTGTAATGCCAGAATGTAAGGAAGAACTAAAAAATGTCAATGATGTAGGTATGTAACGGGATAGAAGAATCAAAAGAGTACATATGGCCAAAGCTGGAATAATTTAAGCAACAAAATTGTAACAAAGTACAAAGTAGATATCCATGAGTACATATCAATATAAATAAATGATTGAATAGATAAATAAATGAGTGAAACTAAACAAATCTCCTCTGAAAATAATTCTAAATTTATGTAGACACTCCCTTCAAAAAAATAAGACTAACTTCCCACTCTTTAAGTGTGGGCTGAGCATAGCAACCTCCTTCCAAACAGTAGAGTAAGAAAAGATGAACAAAAGAGTCACTTTACAGTGAATAAATCTGGCAAACATGACCTGAGCCAGGTCATCAAGGTCAACATCCACAGTGATAAATCATGTTGATAGAATTTACCTTTCACATATGATGAAAATGACATCTTGCCTCTGTGATCTTATTCTGTGAAACACATAACCCCGGTTTAATCATAAGAAAAACAGACAAATACAGATGAGAGCCTGTCTACAAAATACTTGACTGTACTCAAAACTGTCAAGGTCATCATAAATGAGGAAAGTCTGAGGACCTGTCACAGCCAAGAGTACCTAAGGAGAAATGACAAGTAAAGGTAATGTGGTATTCTGGAAAGGATCCTGGAAAAGAACATGGAAAATAGGAAAAAACTAAGAAAATCTGAATGAAGTAGGAACTTTGGCTAATAATACTGTATCAAAATTGGTCCATTAACTGTAAGAAATACACCATACTTATATAAGATGTCAGTAATAGGGGAATCTGGGTGTTAGCTTTGAAGGAAGACCTGGAGACAGACTGATCACAGACAAAGAGATTTATTCAAGCATCAGCAGGGTTGGGCTCTGAAGTCAGACTTCAGCCAGCTTGAGAGAGTAATTAGAGCATCTTTATACCTGAAGGCAGGATGAAAAGTGACGCCAGGCTCTGGTGGGCCCCGGGGAAGATTTGGCACCCACCAAAGTGGGAAGTTGAGAGAGCATTCATTGGCAGAGTTTAAAAGTTAAATGCCGCTGTGGTTGTGGGAGGGGGTGTAACCACCAGAGGGTGGGTGTTGCACAAGGTGTGTGTGGGGAGGGAGGGTGTTGCTGCAGGAGGGTAGAGGTTTGCACAAGGGGAACTTTTCCCAAGATTGCAGCTGCTGATGGCTAGTCACATCATGGGGGAAGGGGTCTAGCCTAACACTGAGTGTGTTATTGCCTTCACATTTTTCTAAAATTCAAAAAATGGTTCTAAAGTAAAATGTTTATTAAAAATATAACTGTACGTTCACTGGACAAATGAAATACTCTAAGTATATTGAAAATCTTCCTTTATGAAGGACTCACTTTTTAAACTCATATGGTGACTTTAATTACCTTTCCAAGTAGTCAAAAAGACACTGTGAACAGAGCCTATTTTGATGATTACCTTTTATTTGCAATCATCCTTCCTGCTCAGAGCTCCACAATGGCAGCAGAACTTACCATTATTGCTTTAAATGTTCTATTTACCACCAGCATGACTAATAGGGCAAGGCTAGAAACGTGACTTTATTAACTAAATGGAGACTTTAGAACAAAGCCTAGCTCTTTAGGAAAACAAAGAATAATCAATTTACTAGAGTTGTTACTTTTTATTTCCCATGGGGATTTTCTCTGAGTGTTCATTAAACTCCAGGATCTGCCTGATTATACTGATTGTATTGCCATGAATGAGTCGCTAGGTCACAATAGCCTGATCTTGTTTCAGTTTATCTTAAAAAATCGGAGTGTAGGCAATAGAATCTTACACTTTACACCAAAAGCACAAAGAACAGGAAAAAAAATAGATAAATGGGCCCTCATCAAAATTAAAAAAAAAAACTTTTAAGCATCAGAGGATATTATCAAGAAATTCTAAAGACAACCTAGAGAATGAGAAAAAATATTTGAAAAATACATACATAATAAGGGTTTAATATTCAGAATACATAAAGAATGATTACAATCCCAGAACAGAAAGACAAACAACCCAATTAAAAATGAATGAAAGATTTAAAAGATATTTCTCCAAACTAGAGATACAAATGGCCAACAAACACGTGAAAAGATGCTTCAACATCCTTAATCATCAGGGAAATACAAATTAAAACTACAATGAGATACTTCTTCACCCTTAGTAGAATGGCAAATATTTAAGAAGAAAGAGAGAAAGGAAAATAGAAAAAAGTAGTAAGCACTGGCAAGGATGCAGAGGAATAAAAACAAAACAAAACATGTCTACGTTATTGGTGGGAATGTGAAGTGGTGCAGCCACTGTGGAAAAATCTGGCAGTTCCTCAAAAAGTTAAATATAGAACTACCAAATGATCTTGCCATCATACTTCTAGGTATATACCCCAAAATACTGAAAGCAGGAACTCAAGTAGATATTTGTACACCAAAATTCATAGCAGCATTATTCATAATAACAGAAAGGTGGAAGCAACTCAAGAGTCCACCAACAGATGAATGGATAAATAATATGTGGCACATAGATAAAATTGAATATTATTCAGCCATAAAAAGAATGGAGTGCCGATACGTGCTACGACATGGATGAATCTTGAAAACATCAGTTTGAGTGAAAGAATATAGACACAAAAGGACAAATATTGCATGCTTTATTTGAAATAATTAGAATATGCAAATTAATAGAATTAGTAGATTTACAAGTTGGGAAATTAATGCATAATAAGTGCAAAGTTTCACTTGGGAAGATGAAAGTTTTGCTAATGGATGGTGGTGATGGTAGCACAACATTGTAAATGTAATTAATATCACTGAATTGTATACCAAAAGTGATTAAAATGAAATGGAAATTTTATGTTGGAACTATGTTATCAAATATATATATATTGAATATGAAAAATGCAAAGTGACAATTAAATATAAGATGACAATTAAGTTTCTGAGACTGAGATTGAATCACCTTCACCATGATAAATACAATATATATGGAGTAGTAATATTAAAAGTTAAGCCTATGTGACAGGATGGAATGAAGTTGTTTTATTTTAGTTTTTAATCGATGCAATAATTTATAATCAAGTGTGAATGTGAAGATGAAAGCCAAGGATAAGTGGGGCACATTAAAATCGTGTGATGGTAGAGGCGAATGAGGTTGTTAGTAGAGAAATTTTACACACACAGTCTATTCAAATATCTTTAATGTCTTCTGGATTAATCATATATTACATATAAACCACATATGTAATATGTGTATGTGAAGATATATCAATAAAAACATACGTTTTTAAAAAGTCAGCATAACTGCATAAAATCTCTCTGAATTCCAGCCACTTTTCTTTTTCCTTTGTGGGTATGGCCCGGGAATCGAAACTGGGTCTTTTTCATGGAAGGCAAGCATTCTACCACTGAACCACCCACGGCACCCCCAGCCACTTCTACACTACAGCTTTCTTAGTAAAATCTGAGGGAGAGGAGAAATATTAAGTTGAGGATTTATTTTTACATTTAAAGCTCTCTGGATTCCAACTTGTCTTGCAATTTCTATTTGTCATTAAAGCCTCTGACTACTCTTCTACTCATTTGTACCCAGAAAAAGTATTTGTCTTTAGATACAAAAGCAGCCATGGCTCTTTTCTCACCCATGAAAGGTGAGAAGGAACCCCTAAAATTCAGTTCCTTAGGCATCCTTATATCCTGTATATTCCAATAGCTTCATAGAAAAGTCTAATTTTTATTTCATGTGTTTATTTTTCTCTCTTTGCTATTATAAAGGCACAAGCCTTTCCATCATTCTATATGCCTGGAAGATTGTTTTTAAAGCATGAAAAATATGAGAATGATTTTAATTATGCCAATTTAATTCTGAATCTGAATTCCATAGAGTTGCTGAATTATATAAGTCTGTGCGTGTGTCTGTGCATGGGTGTATGTTCAAGATAGAGTTAAGGGAGGAAGTTTAGTCATATAAGATATTTAAACTGAGATTATAGAGGCAATTGTATCTTAATTGCAGGGTAAAGATATAAATGGGGGATTTAGATTAAATCTTCAACTTGGCTTAGTTATGCCACTTGCCGCAGATGCACACTTTATTATTACTGTTCAAAAGACATAACTATTCTTGGGAAGAGACTAAACACACTAGTCCAAAATAAATTAATGACATTAATGTTTCTCACAAATGAATTCATAAAAGAAATAAAGATAGAGTAAAAGAAATAGAAAGTTGCTGTAAGATACATACAAGCTATTGTCTCTTTAAATGGTCAATGTTAATTTTAATGCAAAACTTATCAGAAGAATCAATAAAAGTAAGAATGTGATTAAATATGATATTCATGAAGGTGTAAGAGGGGGGAAAAAAAAAACTTCCAGCCTAGAATATTAACAAAATATCCTCAAAAATAATGAATTACTTGTTTTTCTGAAATCAAAAGCTGAGAAAATGTATCACCAGTATACTTGATTATAAAGAAAACACAAAAGGATGATGATCCTCCAACAAAAATATTTAAAAAATCAGATAGATCTGCCATTCAGGAAAGAAAAAAGAAAAACTGAAAGGCAAGTATCTTGGAAAATCTACATAGACATTAACTGTGTAAAACAACAATAATAACATCTCGTTAGGTTTTGAAATACAAAGAAATTTAAAATACAGAGCAAGAGAACAAAAATTCAGAGAAATGTAAATTGAGTTACTGTGATCCAAGTTACTTAAAATTTCCATATTGAAATAAAATCATTTATTTCTATTAGGTTTTAATAGGACAGCAAACATATGACATAATCTGACAACGGCAAAAAAATGCGTAACAGGGCAATAGAAGGGAAAAGTGAAATTTAAAAACTCTACATAAGCAAATGATAAAAGAAACTCAGAACAGGCAGAACGCATAGAAAGCAAATAATTAACTGATTGGTTTAAACCCCCAAATATCAGAAACACCTTTAAATATAAGTGGAATTCATGTTTCTGTTAACAGCCAATAATTGTCAAACTGGATAAAAATTTGAAAAATTTAAAGTCTATGTAGCCTAAATAGATAAATATATAATATAAAATATATCATTTAAAAGTAAAAGGCTAATGAATATAAACACTAAACAAAATAAATTGATGCAGCAATATTAATATCAGATAAACTGAATTTAAAGAAAAATAGAGGAAAATATGAAGATAGAATGTTTAATCAGGAAAAGACAACAATTAAAATATATATTTATATAATATAAAATTAAAAAACATAAAGCAAACATCGACAATCAGAGTGGAATATTTTAACATAAATTTCTCAATATAGGAGGAGAATTAGACCTAAAATGAATAAGAATATTGTATTTCTACCATACATTTTATTTGTTTATTTATTCATTCATTTTGTATGCTGTATGGTGGGGTCACATTTCATTATTTTTCAATGTGAGTATCCCATTATTGCAGCAACATTTGTTGAATTTTTGGTTGGTTGTTTGTTTTTTGGGAATTGCATGGGCTGGGAATCGAACTGGGTCTTCTACATGGTAGGCAAGAATTCTACCACCGAACTACCCTTACATCCCCTCTACCATACATTTTAATCACAGATTGAAAAGGGTTATTTTAAAATACTACTTTTGTCTTAAAGAAAGCTCTGTTATCTTAAGAAATTGGCTTAATCTCCTGCTGCTCTGTGAATTCATATTGTAAGTATAGTAAGGTAAGAATAATTTAATTTAATTATTGAAAGGGTTAGATTACATAACATTTGAAGAATGCTTTATACCCAGTAAAGCTCAATAGAAATTTAAGTTTTATGAAAATTGTTGAAGAGTTTCTCCATTAGATTTGCCTAAAATTTGCTTTGCACAACTCACTTTTTCTACTCCTCACTTCTTACATCTAATTTACCAACATTTTCAAGTCTGCCAACAGAATGTATTGCAAAAAAGCCAGTATTACTTTATTGACACCAACCTAAACAGCCAGTTTCACCTGGATTAAGAAATGCCTAGATTTCAGCACCTCTAATTTTCCACACAGCACCAGATTTATTATCATAAACATTTAAAAAGATAAGGATCATTCTGAGACTCAAAACCAATACAAGGTTTCCTTTCATTTTTGATATAAAATCACAGCTACTCACTCAAACTTAATGAAACAATGCACATCTGATCATTTTTCACACACGTTAAACTCATTCCCAATGCAGGGTCTTGAAGCTGGTCATGGACTGGAATATTCCTTCTTTTAATTATCTGCATGAATTGTTGGCAAAATTCAGTTCTGGGCTTAAATACCACTTTCTTTGAGAGGATTTCTTTCCTGACTCATTGAAAGTCACTCTTCCTTAAATTGCATTTCCATGATTTACTCTCTTCATAACATTATATCATAAGGAATGAGATTTTTAAATAGTTTTCTTATTTATTTCATGTTTCTTGAATTAAAGCTTTATGAGCATAGAGACTTTATCACATTGAATACTATTTCCACTTGGAAACTAACACTGATTGCATGTTGAATAAATATCATCCAGTTTTAATTTGCAAAAAACACCTAATTTAGGTGGAATCTATAATCAAAGGAGATATATATATGTTCTGATGTGATGTTATTTATAATCTTAAGAGAGAAGGGTTTAGCAATTCACTTTAAATTAGTAGTTAGGACATTGATACACAAATACAGGTACCAGTTATTTTAAGATATTGTGGTCCCAGAGTAGGTACACACAGGTAAAGATATAGTCATAATATTTGTCCTTAAAGAGCCTGTACACATAGTAGGATTATAAAATTCCTGCACACAACATTATGGGGATAAACTAACTTCAATGACAAAAATGGGATGTAGAAGTAGTGAAATATAGTACAAAATATATATCATTGCTGTGAAGAACAATTTGTTAGGGAGAATTCAGTCTGGTCTGGAATCATCACTTGGACATTAATGGAAATATTATTAAGTGGCAATGGCTGTCATTCATTAAAAAGATTCATATAACTACAGGTTATCAAAAGACACATGGTTGATTTCTTGGAGGAATTTGAGGGCTGAAAGTATCGGATTCTGTTAAATTATGTGACTTTTGATGGAATTTTCTTTCTTTTAAGGATAGTTTTTTTAAGTGTAGCCAATCAAAGCAAAACAAAAACCTTATTTCAAATATGTAATTATTTGCATAATTGTAATTCTTAAACCAGGCTGCTGAGATATTGTCCTTCATAGCTCTGTAGAAAAATGAAAGTTGCCAATTGCACAACCAGGGCTCTGAATAGCAAAACCAAATATTCTGTTTAACGTGGATTTTCAAATAACATAAAAGCAAGGCTCAAATATTTCACAAATTAAAAATCATTGAATTGGGTTTGTGTTCTAGTTTGCTAGCTGCAGGAATGCAACACACCAGAGATGGATTGGCTTTTAATAAAAGGGGATTTATTTTGTTAGTTCTTCAGAGGAAAGGCAGATAACTTTCCACTGAGGTTCTTTCTTACGTAGAAGGCACAGGATGGTTTCTGCTGGTCTTCTCTCCAGGCCCCTAGGTTCCAACAACTTTCCCCGGGGTATCTTCTTTCTGCATCTCCAAAGGCCTGGGCTGAGCTGCTAGTTCTGAGATGAGGAATGCCGAGTTGCTTAGCTATGCTACATTGAGCTCTCTCATTTAAGCACCAGCCAATTAAGTCAAATGTCACTCATTGCAACAGACACGCCTCCTAGCTGACTGCAGATGTAATTGGCAACAGATGAGGTTCACGTACTGTTGGCTTATGTCCGCAGCAACAAGATTAGATATGCTCACCTGGCCAAGTTGACAACTGAATCTAACTAACACATGTCCACCCCTTGTCAACTTGGCAACTTCAAGCATCACCTTAAACAGGTGCAAAAAATGCTCTTCTTGCTGTGGGCCTGTGAATCTCAAAACAAGTTATCTGATGCCAATATGCAAAGAAGGATAAACACTGGATCCATAGGGAGAAACTGGAAGGAAAACCTGCAGGCAAACACCATTGGATTTCAAAGTCTGAAAGTCATTTATCCTTCAGCTGTAGAAAGTGGCAGTCCCACCCCTTCCAAGGGCCTATGCACTGGCTGGCCTCTTTCCAAATCAACCTCGGGGAACATCGAGGAGACCACCTCTGGGCTCCACTCTCTCCAGGCATCAGGGCCACCCCTGGGCTCTCTGCCATTTCTGGGGCACATGCTCAACTCCTCCACATGGTGGCAGCCAGGCTCTCCCAGTCCCCCAAGGAGCATGCTATGCCTTTTCCAAGACCCGAGGCTGCACAACTCTTCCACTGCAATGAGAAGGGAGACTCATCCTCGCCCGTCAGGGTAAACTCACCCTCTCCCTGTATATGGGTGGATCCACTCTCCTGGCCGAGGTTTCTTGGCTTCAGACCCGAGCTTCCATGGTTCTCACTCTGCAAACTCCAATTTTATCCCTTTTGTGTCCTCCTTTGTCAAGATTGGTAGTAGTTCCATTTACACCAACAATCTCTTCAAACACTCCAGGACTCCGTCATCAATCTCTTCATAGTTCCTCCAAAGTCTTCCCCTTAGCCATCCAAAACACCATTCCAACAGATCTGGTATTTGCAAACTGCAGCAGCAACCCCACTCTCCGGTACCAAATCTGTTCAAGTTTGCTAGCTTCCGGAATGCAACACAACAGAGACAGATTGGCTTTTAATAAAAGGGGATTCATTTTGTTAGTTCTTCAGAGGAAAGGCAGCTAACTTTCCACTGAGGTTCTTTCTTACATGGAAGGCACAGGATGGTCTCTGCTGGTCTTCTCTCCATGCCCCTGGGTTCCAACAACTTTCCCCAGGGTGACTTCTTTCTGCATCTCCAAAGGCCTGGGCTGAGCTGCGAGTGCTGAGATGAGGAATGCTGAGCTGCTTAGGCTGTGCTACATTGCGTTCTCTCACTTAAGCACCAGCCAATTAAGTCAAACCTCACTCATTGCAGCAGACACGCCTCCTAGCTGACTGCAGATGTAATTGGCAACAGATGAGGTTCACGTACCATTGGTTTATGTCTGCAGCAACAAGATTAGGTATGCTCACCTGGCCAAGTTGACAACTGAATCTAACTAACACAGTTTGATATTAAAATGTTTGATAGGGCAGCATTTCATAATGTGAGTGCTGTAAAACAAAACGATTTCATTGGCAGCATACTCTGGTTCATCATTGAACATGGAAAATGTAATCATATTCATAGTTGAATTGGATGACTGTCGGGGGGTCTAAGCGAGCTTTCATGTGAGATGGATTGATCATTCACGATGACTGATCCTGAGCATTAACTTTGATTTTTTCATTCATAAAATTCACATAAGAAAAGACTACGTCCAAAGCTTACATAGTTTTACTTTTCTTATTCCACTCTTTTCATTGACTTTTGCGTGTGTGAGCTATTTAAATGGAAGCTATACTATCAAATGCCTAACACAAAATGTTACCAATAAATAGTTACTCCTTTTATTATTGATTTTAATAATAATATTGTTGTTATAACATATATTCACGGTATTCTAAATGGTTAGTTCTTTAACAGTGCTGCTTGATAAAGCCTATATCAGGGCATACTTAGTAAACCAGAGATCACATGCAATAATTCAAATAGAAGATTTAATCACAGGAAAATGGCCACAAAGGTGTGAAAAGTGTAGGGGTGAAAGAAAGACAGGAAGATAACTGGAGATTGATACTTTCAGGAAGCTTCTCCTAACTCTAGGTCTGGAGAAACCAAAGGAAGGGAGATGGTGTTTCCAGAGCCCAGGAATACATGTGCCACAGATTCTGCTGGACACTGCTGATGCCAGAATCTGCAAAGGCTGTTAAGGCCTGCAGTCAGCTCTCTCCTGTAGCTCTCAATGCTTTGGAGGCTGCAGCCTGGCAGCTGCTTGCAAAGACAGGTCAAACACCACTCAGTGCTGTGCTGCCCACTCCTCCTTTTAAGATCTTACCCACAAGCTCAAGAAATGAGTAAAGAAAATCAATCTCCAAAGGTCAAATATGACAGACTCCATTTGTATAACATTTACAAAAGTACACATTTATAGACATGGAAAGCATATTATTGGTTGCCAGGGAGGGATGCTGTTGGGGAAGACCCAGACACAAACAGGGTTAGCATGAGGGAGATCTTTATGGTGTTGGAATGGCTGATAATGGTGGTGACTACATAAATTCTATAGTGTGATAAAATAACCTATAACTATGTATACAGTATGGAAATGTCAAGTGTTTGGTTTTGGTTTTGGTATTGTACTAGAATTATGCAAGATGTAACCATTAGAGGAAACTGGGTGAAAAGTACATGAAGTCTGTCTGCACCAACTTTGCAAATTACTGTGAGTTATAATCTCAAAATAAAAAATAATAAATCAATAAATCTAAGAATTTCTCCCAGTGATAAAAACTAACTAGAAACAAACTGGCAGGAGAGCCTTGGAAATGTCATATTTAATGGTGCAGGGTTCAGATCCCTTCAGTATAAAGCAGTAAAAGTAAAAGTGAATGCAGGTAAGTTAAAAATGAAAGACAGAAACTGGCACAGAACCAAGTATCTCTAATGTGTTTCCTCTAATTAGCAAATTGTATATTAAAAGATTTCAAAATGTTTATAGAACTAAGACACTTCATTCATCTTCTACTATCCAACATCAATGAAAATGGCAATGAAGTTTCTAGGGAAGTAATTGGGCAAATCACTACTAAATGAGCTCATATTTTAGTCAGAAAACATATATGCTAGTTCTCAACATGTTCTTCATTCATTACATGCTGTATAATGAATTGTTGCTTTATTTCTCTCTTTTCACTTCCCAATCAATCATGTCTGTCTTAATAAACCATCTGACAGTGTGAATGAAAAAATATTAATTATGTACCCATTGGTCACAGGGAAGAATAAATGAATAAGTAAAATAGTGAGCCCAGTTCTAGGATATTTAGAGTTTTTGCATTTTAATGAAAATGAAAGTCAAAACATCAGCACTGGGCCAAAAGAATAGTATTTAATTTGTAACTTTAATTATCAATGAGCTCATGGTGTATAATTTTTTTAAGATAAGAAAGACTTACTATAAATCACCACACATAGCTATATTTCTGTGACCCTCTACTTTCTCTTCCCATAAGGCAGAAATGCATATTCAGAATTCTTTTAAGGCTATTTTTCCCTTTTCTTTACAAAATGAAGAATACAGTTAAAACTTTCTCTAGTATAGAAAGTCTTAACATATATAGGTCACAATATTATGTGGAGTAAAATTATACATTGACTTTACACTTTAAGATACAAAGGCAAAAGGAAAAAATGAAGACAATTTAGTTCATACAGATGATGGTTGTGTTTTTTGTAAATTAAGCCTAGATCCATGTGATGAATTACTTAACCATGTCAGTTATGTCACTTAGATATCTATTGAGTACAGACGTTTTTAGTAAAAATGTTTATTTAAAAGTTTAATCTGCCGAATTGTCCACTTGTCCTGATTTACTATTACCTCTTTGCCTTATAACATTTCATGCTAGAGTAGTATGTTTGGGGGAACCATCACTGAGAGAAAGAATTGCTTAGATTGTGGTAAGTTTACATCACTGTAGGTTCCCAGTGCATTGTGGTAATGATCACTGTGGGATCAAGATTTTTGTAAAATACATTTCAGGGTTACATTATAAGGGTCAAATTATAATATTCTACTATTTATTGTAAATACACAAGCATGGTAGCAACTGTTGCATGCTTATATCTGTGATTTTCCTAGACAGACTCTCCAACTACTTATTGTATTTGCAAGAATACAATCTCAGAAATTGTAATGGAAATCCTATGCTAGTTGGCAGATTACTGAAACATCTCACTTGATCCTTTACTGAGACCCAGTGACGGAGATAGAGAATTCTCCAGGAGTGCCTGGGGAGAGTCATTCTTCTCAGTGTATCCAGGAAGAAAACTTAGAAACAAAGGAGTACAGAGAATATCTGAAATTTTTTTTTTCACAAAATTAGTGTTTCATATAAAATAACATTTGACTCTTGGCTCAATCCAGCAATATGATAGATTATAACAACCTTAATTGTCAGTATTGTAATTCATTTTTTAGAGTAGAATAGGAGTTTTCAATCTTCTTCTATTCTCATCAGAAATTCTGAAGCATGTGAATTCAATCTCCTCTGAATATTGGTATTTTAATATATTAATGCACAGATTATAAATGGAAACTTGTGAAGCAATTCAATTTTTTCATATAAACTGATCATATTGCTTATGTGCATGGATTTTGAAAAGAGTGGCTAATATTTTATAGGATAGTAAAATGATTTGATGGCTTTTTTTTTGCTATCTGGGTAGAACTTTATTATTTCCTTATCTATTCTATTTATTAATAATTCAAAATGTGCCCAATGACACCTCTTGACTTCATTTTAAAAGATAGGCCCATAAGATTCTTCAAAAAGCTGAGTATAGAACTACTATATGACCCAGCAATGTCACTACTTAAGACATATCTGAAAGAATCAAAAGTATGGACTTAAACGGATATGTGCACACCAATATTCTCAGAGACATTATTCACAATTGCTAAAGATGGAAGTAACCCAAATGTCCATCAACTGATGAGTGGATAAATAGAATGTGGTATATACACTAAATGAAATATTATTCAGCCATAAAAAGGAATGAAGTCCCACCACTTGTGACAAGTTGGATGAACCTTGAAAACTGTATGCTGAATGAAATAAGACAGACAAAAAATACAAGTATTATATGATCTCACTGGCTTGAAACAATTAAAATCATGTACTATAAAACCAGAATCTAGGATATGGGTTATCAAGGTATGGGTTGATGACAAAAAATGGGAATTTAAGGCTTAAAATGTACAGGGTTCTTGTTTGGAATGGTGGAGATGTTTTGGTGATGGTAGCACAATGTTCTGAATGCAATGAGCAGCACTGAAATATATATGTGGATATGGTTAAAAAGGGGAATGTTAGATTGTACACGTGGTAACAGAATACAAATTACAACTAATACAGAGAACTGCAGTATGAAAAAAGTGAAACCTAAGTAAAACTATGGATTTCAACTTACAGTAGTTACAGTGCTGGTAGTGGGTGGTGTACGGAAATCCTGTATTTTCTTATTTCCCTAATAAGGAAAAGTTCCCTTAAAAATGATAGGCCCATGAATCTGGTCAATATGTATGTTTTCTGTACTTTTTAAAACACATTTATGAAAAATATGATTAAATAAATTAGAACATTAAATACTACGTTGGTTTTAAAAGACAAAAAGATGAAGATGTAGAAAAAGAAGACTAAGTCAATTTGGTTCACATTTTCTAATATACAATGTGACTGTATAAGGAAAACTCAACTTAAACAAAGGACAATATGCTGATTAGGAGAAATGGGGATAGAAAAGACATTTTAATTGAAAGTAAAAACTTATACTGAATAGGAAAAATAACCCTCTCTGACTTCTCCTTTTCTCTTTTGTTTATTCAGCTGAAGGTGAGTTTTATCACGCCATGGATGTAACTGATTACAGAGTACTATCTTTCAAATAATATTGCCAACACATATATTAAAGTGTTTGTTTGGTGAACTTATTATTGGAAGGCCCAGAATCTCCTAAATATAAATGAAATTTTGAAATCCAAACCCAATAAACAATACAATCCCTATTCTATAGAAGTAAAAAATTCCCTTCCACCAATATTTAAAAATTAAAACTCAGAGGCCTAAAAAATCTACCTAAAGAGAAAATCATTCTACCAGTGATATATGGTTTCTCTGGGTAGAGTGGTAACTTATCATGCATAGTTTTCCATGTGAAATAGTTCATGGGAGCTGCATTTACTATGAATAAAAATTTCAATAACAATACTGGAAACTGATCAAGAGTAGAAAGAATCCTTACAGTCTCAATAAAATATAATTTGACTTTATGTACATGAAATTAAAAATAAACACTCTGCTGCAATTATTAAATGGAAAGAGTATAATTTTTAAAAACGATGTTACAAAAGATAAAAGATAAAGTAAAATTAAGTAGCTTAGAAAATCTTAATGAGTCAATACAGCACATTTATTAGAAATAGGTGTTATGTTTGTGGAAAAAATGGACATTGTTTGAAAAAGTGGAGAATGGATAATCTGTCATTAATCTAATCAGATATTATAAACCAAATAAAGAAATCGGTATAAATTGATCAGTATAGCCTAAATAAATCCACAATGATTATGATAGCATAGACAGATATATCAAACAGGTTTTTTGTAGGGGATAATTTTCTGAAAATCATATACTATAGAAGTGAAATAGATTGGAATTTTCATACAGTCCAATCTTCCTCTATCTTAGCTTACAAGGGCTGTTATGACAAACATATTGACTGACATAACAACAGAAATGTATTGTCTCACAATTTTGGAACTCAGAAAACCAAAATCAAGATATCTTCAGGTCCTGCTTTCTCAAAATAGCTGCAGGCTGTGCTTTCCCTGGAGTCTGCAATGTTGAGGACATGACTTCTATCACATGGTGACCTTTCTTTCAGTCTCTTCCTGTGGCTTCTACTTCTGTGGCCAAATTATTCTCCTTGAAGACTCTAATCACAGTGGAATAAAACTCACCTTGATTCAGTTTGGCTTCATCTTAATTGGATTTTTGAAGGTCTTATTTAAAAATGAATCCATACCCCACAGGACCAGGATTTAGGACTTGAAGATCCAATTTAGAAATGAGAGGACAGAGGGTTAGAACTTGGAATATGCCTTGGTGGGGACGTGATTCAATCCCCAGTAATCTATTAAACATTGCAAACTGAGCATTTTCAGTGAAAATTAAACTGTTTTTTTTTCTGATGTAGTTCTTCCTTTTTTGGGAAATTTTGTTGTAAGTCTCTTCCTTTTCTCAGGTCAAATGCAATCAATTTGTAACTTCCATTTGATGGCTCAAATATCATATTGTTGGAAATAAGATATTTTAATACAAGAATCACAGCTATTAATCCATATACCCTTCTATTCTTAACTCCATCTATAAGTCCAAATACCTTAACCATCCTATTCACTCATTTTTTGCATGTGACATTCACAAACATGAGTAAATACTTATATGTGTGTGTGGACTACATTAATAATGATGATTATTAATGGTTTGGTAAAATATACTAGTTTGTTCTTGGAGAGGTGAATGAGTTAGGGAGAGATAAATAGAATTTAGCTAATGTTATCAATTAAAGATTATACCTAGAACTTGTCACCATAAATAAAAAATACTATTTCAAATCTACCACATTGTTGAATTTCTTCATAAAATATAAAAATGGCAACAGCTTTCTTTCCTTCTTTCTTCACTTCTTTTCTCTAGACTTACCAAGTGTTTCAGTTTGCCAGCTGCTGAGACAAATACCATACAATGGGTTGGCTTAAACTGTGGGAATTTATTGGGTCATGGTCTTAAGGTTAGCAGTAGTCCAAATTCAAGGTATAAGCAAGCTTTGCTTTCTCCCTGAAGTCTCTGGCATTTTGGATCTGGCAGCCAGTGATTGTGAGATTTTCTGTCATAACTTTTCTCTTCTAGGTTCCTTTGACGTTCAGCATCTGGCTGCTCCCTTTGACTTCTCCTTCTATGATGAATTTTCTTTGCTTAGAAGGACTTACAAGGTGAAAGCAGCAAACAAAATAGGGAAGCTTGTTGAAGTTCTTGGAAAGTGAAAAAAAAAGGGGGATGCGTTTCTATTAAATAAAGCTTTTCTGAGACTTCTTCTGATCACATCTTCTAAGAGAAAATTTAAAATCTTTAAATCCATGTATTTACATTTATATTTTATTCATAGCCTCACTTCACATTTCATAAATTTCTGTGAAATTCATTTTAATATTTGCAAGTGGTACTTATGTTTAAATATTCAGCTTAAGAACGCTGCTTGATATTTTGACCCTTTTATGGGAATGAAAGCATAGAAAGTACATGTTATAGTGCTTTAAATTTGACATGAGTGAAGTAGTGGTAGAACTACTTATTGCTGTTTCTGTTGGTGTTAGATTCCTTGTTTTCATATATATTTATTTTATGATGCTGATAAATATAAAATACTGTATTTAATTATTAAAATGAGTAAAATAAACAATATATGCATATGTTTCTGAGTGTGTACTGACAAAGGGAAAATAATCATCCCTCCATCCAATCCCATTTTATGGAGAATTTCAGAATACTTTCACTTCACAAATCCTTTCAAATGAAACCTTTTATTCTTACTTCACTCGAATAATTCCTAGAATTTTCTAAAATAAAATAGTACCTTTATTTACTTCGTTTCCCAGCTACAATCACAAATACCACAAAATGAGTTGGCTTAAGTAATGGGAATTTAAAGGTTCATGGTTTTGAGACTGGGTGAAGCTCAAAGTCAAGGCATAAGCCAGGCCATGCTTTCTCCCCAAAGACTGTAGCATTCTGAGGCTGGCTGTCAGTGATCCTTGGGTTATAATCTTTTCTATCACATTGCAATGCACATGACAACATCTACTTTTTCCCCTCTGGGTTCCGTTATGTTCCATCTAGCTTCTCCTACACTGATTTTTTTCTTCATAATGCATGTAGTTTATAGGAGCAAGTTCCAAATCCATTTAATTGGACATATCTTATTAAAAGATTCTATTTGCATTTGGTTCTGATCCATGGGAAAAGATAAAGATTCAGAAAAAAATATTATTTTCTGGGGTATATAGTTCAGCACCTTTAATTACAGATTCATTATTATTCCCTCGCAGTATGTGACTTTTGTTTAGAGAATGTTTATATTCCATATTTATTGCACATTCTTTAACAGTTTATAACCATTCATTTTATTCACCATAGATTCTTCTTTTAATCTTCCCCATGTTGAAATATCAATTTTAATGTATTTCTTATTTCTTCAGGATATTTTCTTAAGTATTTTAATATAAGCCATGTATATATATAATCTATATATGCATAAACCATATATATTCTCCAGATATACTTTTATCTATTATGTAATTATATATAATATAATTCTTATACAATCATGATTTATTAAATTTTATATAATCATATATAGAATCCCTCTGGGAAGTGAATCATATCTCTCTTTCATGTAGGATTCTTAATCTTCTAATATTCCCTTTCAAGATCTGTAGATAGGAGGACTTCTGAGATAGTTGTAACAGAATAGCTGTTATTGTACATATCTCCTTGTATAAGTAACAATAAAATTGGTCATAATGTATGAAGTTACTGAGGCAATCAGAAACAAAAAGCTCAGGGCACCAATTCTTAAAAGAAGAATATTGATTGAAGAGAACAGAGGGAACTTTCCCAAATGTGACATGAGAAGAAAAACCAAAAAGAAAGCAGTAACTCTCTGGGTAAAGAAAGAGAGACAACGTTTTGGTTATGTTATATAGTTGATATTGAGGGGACATAACAGAGGGGGAGAAATTGCAGAAATGTTCTTTGAAGTTTTCTTGAGTCTTTGACCCATATTCTGATGCCCATACTTAGGATGAATCTCAGGGTGGCTACATAGTGAGCAGCTATCATTAGAGGGTTGTGAAATTAACAGAGTTAAGAAAAGTTGCATAGGGCTGGGTGACTTTGGAGCTCTAAACCAGTAGAGCTTCGAGACTTCACCTAAAAGTCAGGACAGCATTCCAGGAAACTAAACATGCCATGTTTCAAGTATGAGTCTACTCTAGCACTAAAGAACGAGCTACTGTACATCCACATGTAGAGTTCAAAATTATGCCTCGATATAGGAGCCACCTGAACTGCCACTAAATTAACTGCTTCAGAGACTAAAAGTCAGCAATTTTCATAGGGGTAAAATAAAATTCAAAGAGGAAAACATAAACCATAACAAGGAAAATTTTCCAATAGAAATAGACAAAGATTAAACTGATCTTTGAATTAGCAGATAGGGCTATATATAAATATGATCAGGACTTAAAGAACAAGAGGAACAAAAAATGTTAGATAAAGAATCTCAATAAAGAAAAGAAAATTAAAAAATGAAGCAAAATGTAATATTTGCAATGAAAAATTCATATCTGAAAGGAAAAACTGACAGGCTGGAATTAACATTAAATGAGACATTGCTGAAGAGAACCTCAGTGAACTTAGTTCTTCTCTGTGACAATGCAAAATATTCTACTAAACTCCAGAAAGGAAAGAAACTGAAAAAAATGAACATACTCAGAGACATGTACAACAAAATTAAGAAGTCTTATATGTGTGAAGCAAAAATCCCAGAAGTAAGGGGGAAAAAAAATTAGGCCAGAAATATGTTTTTAAAATTCTGGGAAAATATTTCCAAATTGATTAAGATTATTAATCCACAGATTGAACAATCTGATAATGGTTTATTTTAATATTGTATTTTATTGAATATATCATAAATCTTTATGAAATAGAACTGCATTTTACTTTTTAAACATAATTAACTGTTTAATGTATAAAGTGGAATATTACTCTGCAATCTATAAGAAAGAATTATTGAAATGAAACAAAATGAATGGATCTCAAGATAATTAAGCTGAGTGAAATAGTACAGAGCATAAAGGATATATATTATGTGACTGTTTATATGCAATTCTAGAAAATGCAGATAAATTTATAGTGACAATAAGAAGATCAATTTTTGCTTTTGGAGAAAAGTTTGAGAAAAGAGGCAGTGAAGGAAGATGTAGAAAGATTTTACAGCAGAAAATTAGAAAATGTAGTAAGTGATTGTCATTTAATTATCTTGATTTGTTGATTTCACAGGCTTATATATATGTCAAAACTTATCAAGATGTAGATTTTAAGTATAACTTTATAATATGTAAACTATAATGCAAAAAGTTATTAAAATCAATCAGTACATTTCACTACATTGACAAAGCATAGAAAATTCATGCATCATTTCAATAAATGTAGACAAGTAAATAATACTCAAATGTGCATTTACAGACTGAAACTCCATGAGTTACATGTTTGTACACATGTATTTATTTCCTATAACTCAAAATAAAAATATATATAACCCAATTAAAATATTGGCAAGAGAATTAAACATACCTTTCATAAAGATAAGCAAATGGCTTATACACACAAGAAAAACTGCTAAAAATAATTAGCCATTAGGGAAATGCATATTAAAATCACTATCTGGATTACATTACAAACCCACAAAACAGCTAAAATTAAAGACATATAGCACAAAATACATTGATAAGCATATGAAGAAACCTCAGCTTTCATACTATGTAAACCAAATGAATTAAGTCTGTGAGTCACATTTGATCAGTTTGTGACTTCTGATTTATATCGTTTTTCACTTATAGTGTTTTATTCTCTAGCCTCAAAAACAATATTTCTTGCCTCTTAACCTACTAACAGGGCTCTAGCTACTCTCATTTGAGTTCCAGGAAGATGGTGGAATAGGATAGGTTGAATTCACCACTGTTCCAAGGAATAGCTAGAGAAGGAATGGGAAGGCAACTGGGTTGGTGATTCCAAGGTGTAAATAACCTGGTAGGGTCTGTTACACTACATAGGAAAGCCCTGGTTGCAAAAGCTGAAGAATTGAGATGCAGAGAACCACAGACCAACTAGTGCAGAAAGCCTAACTTGCCCCTTTCTAAATGGAAGCCCAGAGCCCTCAGTAGTGCACAGACAGGGAGACGGAGATAAGGAAGTAGGCGAAGCTGTGTTCCTCCAACATGCTAACTTCACATGTACCACTCCTGCCTCCCAACCCATGACATCCCCAATCCTATGCACCTGAACCCCATTATCTGACCCCCATGGTGCTCCAAGCACCCCTGACCCAAATGCCCCCATCCCTACATCCCCGCCTCACACCCCTGCTCCCCATGCACAGCTCTCCCAGCCAGACCCACCTTTCCTATGCACTCACAGTCTCTCCCCCCCACCCCAAGACCCATGCACCTGCACTCACCCTCTGAATCCTATCTCCCCCTCCCTGCCCCTGTAAGTGGTCACCTGTGCATCCAGGCTCCTAGCACTAAGCATACATGGGCCACACCCACCCCAGCCCATGCAGTCATGCAATGCTGCCCTGCACCTCCCAGGCTCTGCACAGGTGTACATCAAATATTACCTGCCCAGATCCTCACATGCTCATGCGTATACCCTGTCATGGCCAGGTTCATGTGTCAACTTGGTCAAGTGGTGGTTGGGCAAGTGCTGGCTTGTCTGTTGCGATGAGGACATTTCATAGAATTAAATCATGATCATGTCAGCTGCATCCACAGCTGATTCTATTTGTAATCAGTCAAAGGGGCGTGTCTTCTGCAATGAGTGATGCTTAATCTGATCACTGAAAGTCTTATAAGGAGGAGTCAGAAGAGACAGGCTCTTTCTGTTTCAGCTGGTGAGCCTCTCCTGTGGAGTTTGTCCAGACCCGCCATCGGAATCGTTGGCTTCACAGCCTACTCTGTGGGTTTTTGACTCTGCGTTCCCGTGGTCACGTGAGACACGTTTATAAATTTTATATTTGTGAGTGTTCCCTGTTGATTTTGTTTCTCTAGAGAACCCTAACTAATACACACCCCTTCCACACCCCCACAGCTCTGGGAAAGCACTGACCTGAGCATCTGGGCCACACCTGCCCCCAACCATACAGGCACAACTACAGCCCACTACCCCTGAGCTCTGAACACAGGCACAGCAAGGCCCTGCCTCCCAGATCCATGCACACACATAGCCACATCCTCTCTGCTAGGCACCTATGCATCTATACACCGACTTCTCGACCCCTTCAACCCAATCCCCTGCCCTTCACACATGCACACCCTTGCCCCAAACGCCTTGCTCTCACACCTGACAGGTACTCAGGTGTGCATCTGTGCTACACAGACCCCAGCCTGCACATGCTTGTACCCTTACACCCCCCTACACCTGTGCATCTATTCCAGGGCCCCACCCATCTGACATCACCCACCCTGACCCACATCCCGCAACCCCATGACTTCTGTTCCACAACCTCCACTCTTTCACATCCTGGGACCCCTGGACTTCTCCTCCTATGAAAGGACAAATCTGTATCATGTCCTCTCTATGCCCTGACTTCTGTGCCCTGTACCCCACACCTTAATACCTATGAATGCAATGCCCCAAATCCCCACATCCTGCCTGCACATCAGTCCCCATGTGTCTGCACTGTTCACCCATCTCACTCCTACTGCACCCTAACTCTGTATTGCCCATGCTGCACCCTGCTCCTGTGCTCCAAAGCCTGCCTGAGCTTTACCCCACCTCCATGGACTCTGAACTTCACATCCATAACACTGAGTTCTGCACCCCACACTCACAGGCACCAGTATAGTGTCCGTGACTCATGCCTACACCTGTGCTACAACTTGACACCACACTGTTGTGCCTCCCCCAACACCTCACATCTTGCTCCAGTACTTTAGAGTACTGAAGGAAACCAACTTTCAAAGTAACTTTATCAAGAGGTTTACATGCTTTCAAGTCAACAGAAGATCATAAAGCATATCAAGATGCAGACAGATACAGCCGAGCCTAATGACCAAATTAAAACACCAGAGGAAACACAGACTTTGGAACAACTAACCAAAGATGTTCATATAACTCTACCAAATGAAATCAGTGGGATGGCTAATGACATAAAGGAGATCAAGAAGACATTTGAAGAGCATTAAAGATGCTGTAGACAAAATCCAAAATATACTAGAGACATACAACAGCAGATTTGAAGAGGAAGAAGAAATAATAAGTGAACTAGAGGGCAGAACAAATGATTTGGGGCACACAAAAGAACAAGTGGCAAAAAAGATGGAAAACTTGAATTGGATCTCAGAAAAGTCGTGGACAAAAAAAAGCACACGAATATAAGAATCATCAGTGTCCCAGACTGAGAAGAGAAGAGTAAAGAGGTAGGAAGATCAGTTGAGAATATAATTGGGGGAAACTTCCCAACCCTTATAAAGGACATAAATATGCAAATCAAAGAAGTACAACAAATTCCAAGTGGAATAAATCTACAAGTAGAATAAATCTAAAAAGGCCTTCTCCAAGATGCAAACTGATCATTCTGTCAAATTTAAAGAGAAACAAAAATCCTGGAAGCACCAAGAGAAAATCAATCTACTAAACACAACGGAAACCAATTAAGACTGAGTTTGGATGACTCAGCTGGCACTAAGGAGGTGAGAAGGCAGTGGTGCAATATATTTAAGAGCCCGAAAGAGAAAGACTTCAGCTAAGAATTCTGTGCCCAGCCAAATTATGTCCAGAACTGAGTGAGAAATTTAAGTTTTCATTGTCAAACAAATGCTGACAGAATTTGTAAACAAGAGACTGGCCCTATAGCAAATACTAAAGGGAATTCTGCTGACAGAAAAACAAACAAACAAAAAAGACAGGAGGGACAGATTTGGAGAAGGGCACAGAACTGAAGAGTACTAGTAAGGGTAACCTAAAGGATAAAAAAGAGAAGGAGGAAAAAAAAAATAGAAGGAGGGAAAAGAATATATAGATTTGACAAATAAAATCCAAAGGATAAGATGGTGGCTTCAAGAAACACCTTTGTGGTAATAACTTTGAATATTAATGGACTAAGCTAACCAATTGAAAGGTATGGGTTGTCAGAATGGATTAAGTAATATAATCTAGCTATATGCTTCTTACAAGAGACTCATCTTAGACACAAGGGTACAAATTTTGAAAGTGAAAGGTTGGAAAAATGTGTTTCATGCAAGCTGTAATCAAAAGAAAGCAGGAGTAGCCATACTAATATTAGATAAAATAGACTTTTAGTATAGGGACATCATAGGAGGCAGAGAAAGACAGTATATATTGATGAAAGGGGTGGTTCACTAAGAGGAAATAACAATCATAAATGCTTATGTTCCCAATCAGGGAGCTACAAAGTGCATGAGACAAACATTGACAAAACTGAAGGGAGTTATAGAAGTTTCAATAATAATAGTGGTAGTCTTTAATACACCGTTCTCCTGTATAGATAGAAAAAACAGACAGAGGATCAGCAAGGAAATAGAGAACTATATGATAAATGAATTGGACCTAACAGACATAGATAGGTCATTATACCCCAGAACACCAGGATATTCATTCATCTCTAGTTCTCATGGAACATTCTCCAGGCTAGATCATATGCTGGGGTCAAAAACAGGTCTTTATAAATTTAAAAATACTGAAATTATTCAAAGCACCTTCTCTGATCAGAATGGTATAAATCTGGAAATCAATAACCACAAAGAACAAGAACATTCACAAATATGTGAAGATTAAAGAACACTCACTTAAACAACCAGTGAGTCAAAGAAGAAATTGCTAGAAAAATTTGTAGCTATCTGGAGATGAATGAAAATGAGAATAAAGCATATCAGAACTTATGGGATGCAGCAAAGGCTGTGCTGAGTGGAAAATTTATTGAATTGAATGACTATGTTAAAAATAAAGAGAGAACAAATATTGAGGACTTAATTGCTCACCCAGTGGAACTTGAAAATGAACATAAAATTAATCCCAAAGCCAAGTGAAGAAGAGAAATAACAAAGATTAAAGCAGAGTTAAATGCCTTGGAGGACAAATCACAATAGAAAAGATCAGTGAAACCAAAAGTTGGCTCTTTGGGAAAATTAATAAAATTGATGGGCTACTAGTAAGGCCGACAAAAAAAAAAAAAAAAAGAGAGAGAATGCTATTAAGCAAAATCAGAAGTGAGAGGGGGGCCATTACCACAGACCTTGAAGAAATTTAAAAAAGCATAAGCATATACATCTATATGCCAACAAACTGGACAACTTGGATGAAATGGACATATTCCTGGAAATTCACAAACAAGCTGCAGTGACTCAAGAAGAAATAGAAGATCTCAACAAACCAATCACAAGTAAAGAGACTCAGTCAACAAAAACCTTCTTTCAAAGAAAAGCCCAGGGCCAAATGGCTTCACAGTGGAATTTTATTGAACATTCCAAAAAGGACTAACATCAATCCTGCTTAAACTTCTCCAAAATACTTGAGGAAAAAGGAAACCTACCTAACTTGTTTTATGAAGCTAACATCACTTTAATACCAAAACCGGGCAAACATGCCATAAGAAAGGAAAACTATAGGCCAGTACATATCTTCATGCAAAACAAGAATTTGGTTCTCATTCTGTTAAAATAATGATGTTTTCTTGGATTACTTGCTTTTAGTGAGAAGCTATAAGAGATTTTAACCATCTCAGTAATCTGCCTAAATGAGAAAGATTCTGTTTTATCAGAACAATGTATTTATTGATATGCATCTTGATCATATCTTCCTTATTATTTTACAGTGCCTCCTCACTTAAAAAATTCTTTTTTTAAAATCATATTAACTCCTCTATTACTTTCAAACTTTTATTTCACCTTGATTAAATAAGTAACAACAAAAAAGATTATTTTCCCTCTCTCTTCTTTCACATCTTAAAAATATTTTTTCTTAAAATAGTTTTCTCACATATATATATATATATATATATATATATATACACTCAAAATATTATGGATTATAAAACAAACTTGACTTTGTTGACTTTTCTTTAGGTGCTTAATAATTTTTTACTCTATTCTTTTCTCTGACATTTTGTGGAAGTGAGTGTAGCTCATTATCATTTGACCTTCCCCTTCTCTCCAATAATCTCAGTAGAGGTCTTATTTTGTCTCAAAGGTACAAATTTATTACTACAGGTGCATGCTCTTCCAAGTGTCAGGAAAAACTGTAAATTCCCTCTCCTTTGGCAGTCCTAAACATTCCCTCTCTTTGGAACATTAAAGAGTGGTAGATGAGTCGCTACCAGATGAGGCTTAGAGTATCTTCTGTTCACAAGAGCTTTCATTTATACAGTTAAAAAGGTGGTCATGTTTGGCCAAGAAGAAGAAAAGCAGTGCACTGATGCTTGGAAATCTTTCCACACTATATAGGCTTTAAGGGGAAAAATTAACAGGATTTTGGGAATTTTGTATCTACACAAGGAAAAGGATAAGTCAATATACAGAGATATAGAAAAGAATACTAAAAGAGAATCATGAAAAGTGGTTCTATTCACGGCTTTCAGTGTATTTTATTTTAGGCAATTGAGTATGTCAAACCGTAAAAGCATCTTAGGGAGAGGGAAGCATAGAAAAAAATCAATTAAGATGTATTGATCTAATTCATATATCACATTGTCAGTGAACTAATATGTCACCTGTTTTTGTAAATAAAGCTTATTTTTAACTTTTTATTTTAAAATAATTTCAAACTTACAAGACAGTTATGAAAATAATTCAAAACCAATACAAAAACCTCATCATAAGCCACCCCCCAAACCCAGATCCACCAATCTACCAATTCTAACATTTTGCCCTCTTTGTCATATCATTCCATTGATATCTATCTATCTACCTATCTATCTATCTATCTATCTATCTATCTATCTATCTATCTATATCTATCTATCTATCTAATGCATCAAATTTTCTGAACAACTGAGAACAGTTGCCTTCACTGTAGCAATTCCATGTGCATTTCCTAAATAAAAGGCTATTTGTTTATATAATCACTCTAAATGCAGGTGCAAAGTTCAAGAAATTTAAGATTGATATGAAGTTTATGGCCGATGCTCCAATTTTCTCTTAAGTCCTTATAGTGCTTCTGAGCTTTTCTCCTACATTATCAGATTCCTTCCAGGATCCCGTATTACATTTCACTATCACCATCTCTTTAGTTCTTTTTTTTTTTTTAATTATGGAAGCATATACAGTATCAACACTCTCATCCCAATCCCTTCCAAGCACACCATTCAGGGGGATTAACCACATTCACCTTGTTGCAGTACCCTAACCACCATCCATTATTACAATTCCCCTTTCACCCAAGGCAGAAATGTTACATTCATTTTGCCTTAGCTCCCAATTGCTCCAGCCCCCATACCTGATAATTTTTACCCTATTTTTTTTTCATGCCTTTATGAGTTTGGATATTCTCCTATATTTCATTGTGGTTACCATGAGGCTTAATTTGAAATTCTTGTTTGTTTTGATATCAACTTTATGATTTGAATAGCATATATAAATCATGTTTCTATCCCCCTGTGTCCTCCTACCTTTATTCAGTTCTTGCTACCAATGACATGTTTACTCAAGTCCAAAACCATCAATTTATCATTACATCTTACGCATATAGGTTTTAGATCCTGCATGAAGTAAAAAGTGGAGTTACAACTCAAAAATCCAACAGCTCTGGTATTTATAATTACCAATATTACCCATATCATTGTCTTTACAGGGAATCTCTACTTCATGTGGCCTCAGTCAATTTTCTAGTGTTCTTTCCTTCCAAACTGCAGAACTCCATTTGGCATTTCTTTGTTTTGTTTTCACATGGGCAGGCACCTGGAATTGAGCCCTGTTCTCCAGCATGGCTGGTGAGAACCCAGCCTGCTGGGCCACTGTGGCCCCCTTTAGCATTTCCTATTGAGTTGGTCTAGCAGTGACAAGCTCCCTTATGTGGTTTGTCTGGGAATGTCTTAATTACTCCCTCATTTTGGAAAGACAGTTTGTTGGATACAGAATTGTTGGGTTGCATTTTTTTTTGGCTTGTGGCATTAAATATGTCATCCTACTTCCTTCTTGCCGTCATGGTTCACAATGAGAAATCAGCTCTTAATTTTATTAAGGTCCCTCTGTATGTGACATATTGCTCCCCTTTTTTGGCTTTCTAGAATTCTCTACTTTTGCCTTTTGACAGTTTGATTATAACATGATGTGGTATGGTTCTTTTTGAGTTCATCTTCTTTGGAGTTTAGTGAGCATCTTGGGGATGTACATTCATGTCTTGCATTAAATTTGGTAATTGTCAGCTATTGTATCTTTGTATATTCTCTCTGCCTTTTCTCTCTTTTTTCTCCTTCTGTAACTCCCACAAGATGTGAATTGGAACTTTTGATACTGCTTTACAAGTGTTTCAAGCTCAGTTCACTTTTCTGCATTTTTCCCCTCTCTGTTACTCAGGCTGGGTGAACTAGTCTTATTTTCAAGTTCTCTAATTCTTTCTTCTGCCAGCTCCACTATGCTGCTGAAACTTTCTAGAGAATTTTCAATGTTTGTTACCATGGTCTTCATCTCTATTTTGTTCATTTTAATAATTTCTATCTCTCTATTCATATCCTCTCTGTGTTCATCTATCATTTTTCTGACTTCATTTCATTCTTTGCTCATGTCTTCCTTTGACTATTTGAGCATTCTTAGAACCATTTTGTTAAAGTTTTTGTTTGGAATGAAACAGGTTATTTTGACACTTTGGTGTGTTATTGCTGGATTTAGACTCTGGCTCATCTGCTCCTTTGGCTTTTATCCAGCTAATTTATTATAGTTTTCTTTGAATGCCAGGCAATTAAAAACAACAATAACAAAAAGAACAAATATGAGGAAAAAGAAAGAAAAAATATTTCCATATTTCCCAGTCACAGCAGACTGACCTATGGAGTGCTCTCCTTCAAGGCTTTATCCATAGAAAGAGTTGAAGAATAACTCCAGGTCAAAGTGTAGGGAACTCCCTGATACTTTCTGCACATGTGGCCATAGGAATACTCCCATTTGCATGTACGCAAATATCCCCTAATACCTACAAAACAGTTTTCTCGTGATCCTAGGCACTGTACTCCATACTTTACAGCCAGCAATTCTTTCCCCCCTGCAGCACAACTTGACTGCTCTCCCACAGCATTTCATAGGAGAGTTTAGTGAGTTACCTCTACATAAAGGGCAGGTTCTGTAATAGAATCCCCCTCAGACCACTTCCAGGCAAATTGTGCCAAATATGCATCCTTTCAGTGTATATAAGAGTATTACATGCTACCTCCAGGATCAAATCAAGGATTTGAACTGGGAGCATGGGCATCTCTTCACTAAGCCAATAAGAGTATGTATCAGGGGTCAGCCATGAGCTCCTAATACCTTTATGTGGCCTTGTTCTAGATTTGACTCTCGACATGTTCCTGCAATCCTTTGACTGTTTTCTGAAGCTTTTATAAATATGTTTCTGTAAGTTTTTGCTGGTTATTCAAATCTTCTGTAAGGGTGTGCAACTCTGAAGCAACTCACTCCATCAACTTGATTGGGGAAAACTCCTGTTTTTTTTAAAAAAAGTTTTATCCAAACACAGCTACATGCATTTACTTATGTGCTATTTATTACTATTTTTAACTTGAACCATACAGAGTCTGCAACAGAGACCATATAGCTCACATATCCTAACATATTTACTATCAGGTTCTAAGAGAAAAAAATTTTGGAACTCTGACATAATCTAGCTAATTCACTGATGGATCTAATCAATGAGGGATTTCGAAATAAGAAATACCCTTTCCCTAGAATTTTCCCTTTATTTTTTAAAATTTTGCAAACTATTTTCCCTGAAATTGAGGAAGAAATTCAGTTTCAAGTCTCAAAGTTGACCATGCAGCAGATCTAATTTCTAGGGAAAAAAGCACTTAAGGGTGAGCACTGGAGATAAAAGTGATTTGAAATTTAGAAATCAAATAATTAATATTTATTAAATATTAAGTACTATTAAAGAAAGGAAAAACATGGCAAAATACTCAGTGAGTCCTGAGATTGAACTTTCAATCTCCTCAGAGTACTCATCTCTATTGAAAAAAATCATAAACTTTTAACCATGACTTTATATTATTGCATTTCCCTCAGATTAACCTAGCTTTGAATAAAAGCTTCCCGGCCTCTTTATTTAATTGTCTGTCCTAACCTTGCAATGCGCATACCACCCTGCCTGCTCAGCTTCAAAAGTTCCATTTCTCCACATCAAAATGTAACTTCACTCTGTCCCTCCCCATGTACAGGCTTCACTTTCCATCTTCTAGGCCCAGTCTACTGAAGCAATGACTTCAGTACAACATATGTTCTAGTCCTAGGGCCCCATCTGTTTAAATTTAATTTTAATTATAATTAGTAAATGAATTTTATGTTTGCCATCTCATCTCCTTTTACTGTACTAATCATAACAACTTTGTATCTGGAGTAATGTTTAGGTTTATTCAATACAAAAGTTTTTCAGTCCCCAGAAACACAAAACCAAAAGTGTATATACAAATATATAGGCAATATATATATTAACTTATTCATATTTATCCATCTATCTGTATCTATATATCTATAAAGAAATTTATATCTCCTTAAATCATACTTAACTAAAAATAAGGACAATAGCACAGTCATACTTCTGTCTAACATGATATCAGCTGTACAGTGTGCAACCAAAAAAGCAATCCTTTTCCCAGTACATAATGTAAGCACTTGGAGTAATATTCACTCATTCTTAGTATCCTGTGGTTTAAATGACATGATATAAAGCTAATTTAGGATGTTAAATGATAAGTGGATAACAGATGGAAGAAAACAAAGATAAACATACACATACACATATCTTCAAACAAACATATTCAAAAAATAAGGAAAAATACTCATAACTATTACATTCTTCATATCTGTTAATGATCATGTTGCCATAGCTGGTATTTATAATTACCTTCTTCCACCACCCATACCATATTCCCTTTACCCTCAGCAAGCAACTTGGCTGGTTAATGGCTCTTGACCTGGTAGGGCGACCAAACTTTCATTCCTGGAAGATCTGGGACCATTAGCAATCCTGTATGATTTAGGTTGTGATAGTTTTCTAATGACTTTAATAAAAGGGCAGGGTAGTGTTAAGAGGCACTCAAAGGGATCTCCTGTATTCCAGACATACTCTTCCTTATCTCCATTGTGTACAAGCAGCGCAATTGCCCATAGACAACCAGGGTCAGCCGCCCCAAACACTACAATATTCTCTTCTTTGCATGTTGATACAAAGGCGTGAGGAGCCTGAAGTGTCTGGGTGGTGATCGTAGCTTATAATTCAATGGAATCTCTGTGTCTCCTGAAGGAAAAAATTTTCTGTTTAGATCTAAGATATCTAGACCAGGAGAGCATAGGTCATAGGGACAGGAAGTAAAAATTTTGCTAATGGAGCACTAGAGGTAATAGTAAGTGGTACCATTACCTTTACATCTCCTTGAGTTCTGATCAGTGAATTCTGCCTATTGTTAAAAAAGCACACCAAAAATTGTGTGACCATGCAGTCAATCTAATTCCTAGGGATTTTTTTAGCACAAATACAGACTTCTGGAAAATATTCATTAGTTCTGCAAGTTATTGCTACCGAGTTAGTGCCACAGTTGTGTTTTCAAAAGTACTTTGAAGACTTTCAGCATTCTGTTGATCCAGTTGCTTCAGGAAGTTGGAAAACATGAAAAGATCAATGAATTGCATGAGCATGAGCCCTTTATCACACTTCATTTGCTGTGAAGCAATATTAGGCAAAATAGTTTGATGGTAGATAAGGCATAATATAGGTCTATGGATGGTAGTTTTTGCAGAAGTTTAGTATGCAGGGAATGAAAACCTTTATCCAGAGTAAGTTTCTATTCAGATAAAAAGAAAAAAGCACTCCCTCTTCTGTTATGGAAGCACTCCAGTGTAGTAAGCCTGCAATTGGGTAGCAGGCCGATGACCTTAACCTTGATATGAATGGTGCCATATCAAGGTGTGAGTCTTGGTCTCTGCTGATGGAAGATTACTCACTCAGCAGTGACTGTAGCCAGTCCTGCCTTGGGAGTAGATGTCCATGTTGCCGAGTCCATGAATAATCTCCATCCCTAAAACCAAGGTGTGTAATTTTCCTAAGCCATTTGAGCACATACTATGAAATGGGTCAGGTTAAACAATGGCAATTTATTTACTCATGGTTTGGGGCAGGAAAATGTCCAAATCAAGACAACATCAAGGCAATACTTTCTCCTCAAGATTGTGGTGTTCTGGGGCTGACTGATGATCCTTAATGTATTTTTGTTGTTTTCTGTTTTATTACTGCATATTTGTATATTTATTTTATAAATAAATATAAAATATTTATTTCCTGACATTGAAATGTTCATTCATTTTATCTCAACGATATTTTCTAATAAAATATAGAATACAAATATTCTTCTAAACTCAGCTTTGATTGCATCCTCACAATATTTCCTTACATTTTTTTCAATTCTTTCTTTTGTCATTCACTTCTAAGTACTATATACTATCCATTTTGAGTAAATGCATACTCCATTCTTACATGTGTGTTTATCAAACACTATAGTGTATCCATTATTTTAGATAACAAGCAATAAAGAAAACAAGTTTTTGTTTTCTTTTAGAGATGATATTTGGTGGGGGAGCGTAGATATAAAATAACCCTACACAAATCCACTCACAGTGTAATAAATTCCATAAAAAAGGAAAAAGAGCAAACATTATGGATTGTCTCTCTCTCATATAGTGTGATTGGGCATAATGAAAACAAATCTGAAGGACATAAAGAATGAGGGAAAATTAACTGCAGCTTCTCTGAGATTTTGTTTTTGCTTAGTTTGGTTTAGTGTATTATTCAATTCAAACAGAGATAATTTTTTCAGGCTGAAAAAAGAGCAAGTTGAAAGGTCCTAAAATTTTTGAGAATTATAAAGAAGCCAGTGTGGGTAGAGCAGTAATAAAAAGTAGATGAGTGGTAGGAGATTAAAAGAAAAAAGTCTTTTCTAGTAGGGTTTTAAATATATAAGAAGATAAATTTTTACAAAGGTAAATTTTAAAAATTGAGTTATAAAAAAGTGGTTAGAATTATTTTTATCACATGTGTTTCTAATTTTTGGCTTCCTGGTCAAGTAAGTATACTTTACATAATATCAGGTTTTTTATAATTTTGTTCAAAAATCTCCATATTTCTCTATCACACTGAATGATCATTTATATGGACTGCCTAATCCTCTAATATAGGGTTAGATTCTGCTTCTGTGTTCACAACATTATGAATTTCTCCCGAAAGGTGATGAAGAAATTAGTTGCCAGGAAACAGCACTCTATATATCTCAGATTTCTGTACTTCTCCCCTTCTTCTATTCCTTCTTCTCTCATTTCTCATATCTTACTGTGGTGACTGAGCATATAACTATCTTTTTTTCTGAGTGTGATTAATAGTTGCAAAGTTGATTTTTACCATCTAACTTCCTTATACCAAGCCAGTAGATACCTCAAATATAGATAAGATCTAGATCTGTATACTTCCCCATCCAACCCTGAATTAATTATCCCTCTGTTGCTGTATAACACACAGGAATATTCCTTGACTTTGCTTTTGCTCCCAAACATAGATATTCCATTGATCTTGGCACTTCAGGATGGTCTTCATATTTTGTATATTTCTGAACATTCTTTCCTTCAATCTGTCCCTTCCTCACTCACTCACTTCCTTTCTTTCAATCTCTCACTCTTTATGAAAACTATGTTTCCAGAGGCTGCTGCATCAAAGTACCACAAGTTGGACTGATTAGAACAGCAATTTATTGCCCCACAGCTTTAGAGGCTACAAATTCAAAATCCTGATGTTGCAGGATCATGATTCATCTGAAATCTGTAAGTTTCTTGTGGTGCCTTGCTGGCAATCCATGGCATTCTTTGGCTTGGGACATAACTCAATCTTTCCCTCCATCACATGGCCATCTTCTCTTGGTCTGAATGTTTCAAATTCTCTCCATATATGGGTACCAATCATACTGGATTAGAGCCCATCCTAATCCAAATTGTCCTCATTTTAACTTACAATATAGCCAAAAAGCCAGTTTCCAAATAAGATCCCATTCACAGAGATGGGGGGTTGAAAATGAGCATTCTTTTTTGAGGAACACAGTTCAATTCATAATAATATCCTTTGGCTTAAATGTATTTCACAGTGTTCTTCATAAATTGCTGATGCAATGTAGTTTCTATTACCTTCTCCTCTTTATTTGCTTTATAGAGAAGAGAGTGAGGAAGAAATACCTTTACTAGCTTTCACAGAGCACTTCTGTCTACTGTTTAAATTTCATTATCTTTGTTGTTAAGGATTTTTTTTTTCACTTATATGTAATTATTTAGTCAGAAAAGAGTGATAGCAATTTTCTTTTAATTCCACAGGCAGCCTGTTTAAACATTTTTCATTAATTTTCCAACTGAGACAGAAACTGTGACTGTGTCCGCCATGTGCCTTCTCACTTGAGAGAGAAACCCTCTACTTCATCGGCCTTCTTGAACCAAGGTATCTTTCCTTAGATGCCTTTGATTGGACATTTCTATAGACTTGTTTTAATTGGGACATTTTCTCAGTCTTAGAACTGTAAACTAGCAACTTAAATTCTCCTTTTTAAAAGCGATTCTGTTTCTGGTATATTGCATTTCTGCAGCTAGCCAACTAGAACACCATCAGAGAACCAGTCCAGTACACTTATTTTGCCATGGCTTGAAGTAAAAGTTTGAGATGACTTTTCACAGTCCAAGTGAGTCATGTCACTTATGAACATATGGATATTCTAACATATTTGGGAGATCTATATTAAATGTATGAAGAGGGAGAGAGGGACAGAAAGAGAATGAGATACTGGCATTTACTGATCCCAAAAATGCAGTGCATGAAATTGCATAGTTGAAATGGTTAAAATATATGAAAAATAACACCATAAAAAGAATGCCAAGACTGTAAAAGTTCATTGCAAAGAAATATCTGTAGTCTATAGTAGAAGTATGGGCTGCTTTCTAATTTTACAATGTTAGCTATGAGGAAAATAACTTTCTTATGGCATCTTTATTATATTTAAGGTACCATAACAATTGATTTAAATAAGAATTCACATAATATTCCCAATAAAAGATTTTAGAATTGAGCTAAATCAAATAATGGCACAGTATTTTTGGACTTTGAGCCTGGAGTCTCCACTAATTGTTGCCTGGGATAGCTACCCCTTGAGAATCATGAATGACTAGATGGTTGTCCATTTTCACTTACATCATTGCAAGAAATATTTCACGTTTTAGTGACCTGTTAACTTTCACCCTTGGTTGTTTCTCCGTAAAGGTGAGGGCTTGCTTTTTCAGTCCTTCCTAGGAATTCATATTTTCTAGCTATCTGTCTTTGGCTGTCAGAAGTATTTTTAAAATATCAACTTCTCAATTGGAATGTTGTACTACAGAATAGATGTTTCTTTAGTTAGAAAACGGAACATGTAGGGTGGAATATCTGTCCTCATTAATAAAGGTGAATTTACTGAATTCCAGAAAGAAGTATGTTTCGTAGTATGTTAGTCACTTCTTTTTTGATAGTAAAAATAAAATTAAGTGTGGGTATTTTATAGGTGCTTTTAAAGTATTTTCATGTTTAGCTATTAATTTATCTATTTCAATATTCTGTTGAATTTTTTAACCTTGTCATTATTTAGGGCTGATAAATTTTATTAAGTTATCTTCTAAGCCTGAATGGAATCTTTAAAATGAGATATTCTGTGTCTTAAGAAATGCATAAAATCAAGATTTTCCCCATTTGCTTTGATGAATTTTTGGAACTATGTTGAAATTCTCTAAGAACAAAGCTTAGTGCATCTCTCTAAGTTGCGAGTGAAAAACTCACCTTCTGAAGCAAATATATATTTATTTTTAATATTTAATATTGAAACAGCATATGCTATTAAACTATTTAGGGATGCTACCTTGGACAGAAAGATTCCGGTCTTTCTTTTGATTGATCCAAATTATAGTGACACAGAGCATTTAACAGATGACCCAGGAGAATATTACTATTTTTAATACTGCTACAGTTTGTTATCCTTCGTAGACATTTACTTGTTGACAGTTTTTGCCATTTCTTAAAAGCAAGAAATCAAATATGTTAATTTTTAGTTGATTATATAAATAGTTTTACTCTCTTCACATTTCGTACTTCCTTTAGTTTTTGCATGACATCTTTCACACAAGTACTTCACAGCTGAGTACATAATACATAAGTTGTGTATATTAGTTAGATTTCTAAAGGGTAGGAATTATCAGGAAAGGAATCAAATGGCCAAGAACATAATTTCAATGGAATCATGAAACTATGGAAATGCATTAAAATCATTAATAAAGAAAATAAAAATTAAATCAATGATAATTTCATAATCAAAGACTGAAGATTGTCTAAAATGATGTCATGTGCATGTTGACCCCATGGAATGTGAGGAAATAAATCTCCTCCTAAAGACCAAAAGCAGGTCCTTTGGCTTTGAAGGGTAAGAAAAGGATTTTTTTTTTCTTGATTTTATGCTGGAATGAATTTTTAATATCCTGACATGTTCTAAAACGAATCCATATTTATGAGATTCAAGTTGGAGGAATCAAGAAACAGAAAGAAAACATATTACCATAGAAGAAGAAGCAATGGTGAAAGGTAAAAAAAATTGGTAAAGGTGAAGATGACAGAAACATACTATTTAATCAAGTTTTTCCAGATTTTTATAAAATTTCCATTCTGACTCTGTACATAAAGGAAATTATTTTAGGAATTTATCAACTAAAATCTCCTTGTGATAATTAGAATTAATTTAATCAACCATTCATCATTCACTCAGTTATTTTGCAACTACTTGCAATTGAATTTTTGTAGCAAAACATAAGATGCAGAGTAACTTTTTTTCTCCTCACATTTTCAAAAGCATTTCCCACATTCTGTTCCTCTAAGATCCCACTATATATATAGGGATATATATATATATATATATATCCCAGTTTCAACAAACATCTCCAGGTGGAAAACATGCAAAACAACAAACAAACAAGCACGAACATATCTTCAAGTCAAACCTACCTTTGCCCCACCACTAACGAAGATTAGCAAGGTAGCAGGTTGGAAAAATTACATGAGGAGAAGTGATTTTAAAAGAACCGTACTAGATGCAGAGAGGGAGAATATACACATGTCATGCCAAGTTATTTTAAGAGGAAGATATGAAGATAAGAGATTATTGTCCATGATTTATGGGAGCAGTTCTGAGACAGAGGGCTGGAAATGCTCTTTTTCCTCTATATTTCTGCTTGGCCAAAGCTCCCTGAATATCCTCATGCCATTTCCAAAGAAATACAAGAGAGTAATAACCTGATTCTGAATGAATATCCGAAGTAAGATAAAGTTTTGACCATAAATAACTAAGATAAATCAAATGACAAATATAAACATTTTCCAACATGAGATTAAATGGGTATTCACTGCCAATTTGAAGTCAATTAAAAATTTTTAGAAGTACCTTTGTGCAAATCTAAGTTTGTTACTATTAATTTTATATCTGCTACATATTTTTAGTACAGTCATTAAGCTAAACTCTAAGATTTAAAAATTGACTGAATATATTGAAACTCAAGATTTAATGGAGGATGTTAATGTGATAAGCAGAACAATGGCCTCACAAGAGCATCCACATCCTAATTCCCGGAAACTATGAATATGCTACCTTACCTGGCTAAAGGGACTTTGAAAATGTGATTAAGTTAAGGATTTAGAGACTAGGAGATTATCCTACGTTATCTGGAGAGGCCCAATGTACAGTCCTTATAAGAAAGAAGCAGAGGGTCTGAGTTAGAGGAGGAGATGTGATGACAGAAGCAGAGGTCAGTGATGTGTGGTCATGAGCCAGAGACTGTGGGCAGCCTTCAAAGACTGAAAAAGAAAGGAAACAGTCTCTTGTAGAATGTCCAGAAGGAATGCAGCCCTGCATGCATTTAAATTCTGCCCTCCAAAACTGTAAAATAATACATTCGTGTTGTTTTAGGGCACTCCGTTTGTGGAAATTTGTTAACGCAGCAATATGAAATTATCACAGTTCACTTGAAAACAATAATGATAATACATTCTGATGAATGTTTTAATATGAGGTATAAATAATGACAGTAATAAAGTAGTGTTTTAGAAAAAAACTCTTAGAAGGAGTGAAGCTTTGGCTATGGAAATAAAGGGAGGAAGCGCATTTAGGCAGAAACATTTTCAATTGCCTTGATCAGTAGAAAAAGTAGTGATTTTAGAGGAGAATTGATAAATTCAGATAAAAGGGAAGACCCATTAGATCTGCTGGCAATTTTGAAAGGATGTATTTTTAGAGAAAGAATTGGAAATCTGAAAGCATTGGACTGTGACAAAGTAGAATGTTTTTTAAAATTATCTCTGGTTCATTCCCTGGACCTGATTAGAGTTGTACTGGTATTAAAATGTTTAAGTGGTCTTACACCTTGTTATAATGGGCAACACCTCCAAGGAAAGCAACAGTTAGAAACCAGTTTTGAATTTCTCTGGACATGGAACTGTGGCGAAGAAGTAGGAATAATTGGTTAAAATATCATTGCAGGAGTTTTAATGTCAGGTGAGAAACTTTTAAAAGCTTTTACTTATTATAACATATCCTTAAGACATTTTTTAAAAGATGAAGAATATTCTTCCAAAAGGAAATTTTTATAGATCCATTTGAAGAATCCATTTAAAAATATTATTTTTGGCTGTTTTAATGACTGAGAGAGAAATGCTGATAAATAAGAGGAATGATATCTTAAGTTTGGAAATATTTTAAATATTTTTATGATGCAAAAATGAGTTGATACAAGTTTTAATGAACAGCTATTTAACTGACTCTAAGGCACACATTTTTCACCTCTTAATGTGCCTGAAGTTGGGTTATATCTTATAATAAATTGACAATTTTTAATTGATGTTGATTTTATTTCATAATGGTATAAAATTTTAAAAATCGACACATAGTATAATCAATAACAACTTAGATTCATGGATAGAATAGTCCATTACATCTTGCTCTGGCAATAAATAATAAAATTAATAAAAAATGATGTTCTTTAAAGTACTCACTTCAATGACTCTGTGGGCAATCTTTAAAGATGAATAAAGTAATAGGATTGTTGATGAGTAATGGCAGCATTAATAGAGTAAGTATAGAGTGGTTCAAAATGATGATATTACCACATGTATATCAAATCCCAGAACAAAAAATCTCCATCAATAAATTAAAGCTAATTCTTATAGAGTAAAGAAGGAAAAAAAAATAAAGATCAGGTGCAAGAGAATATGTATTATTCACACTTATTTTTATTTATTTTTTGTCCTAAATCATAGGTAATCAATGAAAGAGCTAAAAGGGACATTAAGGATGCCCTCATTCAGTCACTTTTCTTACAAATGAAGAGACCAAATGCATGCAAGTAATTCTATAGAGCATCCTTCAGCCACCAGCAAAACTAAGACAAAAACTTGGTTCAACTAGACTCAACTTTCTTCTTTTGTTCCTCTCCATTAAAACTGTGTTTTTTTCCACTCTGCCTGTTTGCAGAATTTTCTTTGAGGTAGAGATTCAGATGAGCAGTAAGACTGAGAAGAAAAGTAGTTAATGAGAAACAAACATATTCTCAGTTGGAGTTCACTAAGTCAATGAAACTAATAAAGGCTTTAAAATATTGTCTTTTAAAATACAATCTTTAAAATACAATCTGTGGATAATCACAATATTTCTGTCACTTTTCAAATACTATGAAGCAGTAAGCAAAAAATAAACATAAACTATTAGTAAATAATCTCTTTTACTCTGAAAATACAGTGCCAGTTACTTAATACCTTCCTTTGAGATTATTATAATCTGTAATCAAACCTTGAAATGTCATTCATTTTTTTCAAAATAATATCCATTTTATTAAATCCGCACTGTATGCTGTGCAATGAATAACACTGATATTATACTTTCCAGCATTTTAGTTTTTACAGTTATATACATTCCTATTCCTACTTTCCACAAAATCAATGTAAGGTATCAGGACAGATACAATGACACTCATATATTACAAACAAGGAACTGATTCTAGACTCATAATAATTAAATAATTCTACTTCTAATATACATGATTAGCACAGTGACAGGTAGTTACATGGGAGGTGGGTGTTTAATTTTTTAAGAATTTTCCATTTTCAACAGTGGATGCAAAATTATACCTATCCATAACAATGTGTGTGATTTCCAATTCTACAACCTTGTCAACACCTATCAGTCATTTTCATTTTAGACATTCTAGTATACATGTAGCGGTATCTGTGAATTAAATTTGCATTTCCTAATAAGATTAGGTTAAACATCTTTTCATGTGCTTAGTTGTTATTTATGCATATTCTTAGTTGAAATATCTATTAAAATATTTTGTCCATTTTAATTCTTTGGTTGCTAGTATTGTTATAAAAGTTCTATTTATTCCGGAAATTTTTTTAACAGACAAATGATTTGAATATATTTTCTCTCATTGTATGAATTATGGTAATATTTGAATGCTCAGCACCCTGCAATCCTTGAAAAAGCCCCAATTTTCATTATATATTACTATGGATCAAATTAGCTAAAATCTGGTCAAATTATTTGTATCTTATACAATGAAGAGAGATGTTTATCACTTTTTGTTATTTTCTTCTGTGAAGTATATGTTTTATATTTGCATAATGCTTGACTCATAAAATAAAATGGGAATTGTCTCAAATTTTCTAATTTCTGAAAGGTTTGAGGTAGAATTGGGATTATTTCTTCCTCAGAATTAAGATAATTTTTTCCTTAAAAGTTCAGCAAAATTCACCAGGGTCACCATTTTGGCATGGAGTTAACTTTCTGGATTTTTTGTTAAACTATCATTTCAATTTATTTAATAGATACAATGTTGTCCATTTACCTATTTCTTTTTGAGCAAGCTTTGAGGATTCGTGTCTTTCAATTAAGTTGTATATTTAACAAATTTATCAAATCATTGGCATTAAGTATTATAAAAATATAGGTGTCCATGTTTTTTGTATTTATTCCTAGATATTTAATCGTATTTATTATATTGTAAATGTGGTTTTCTCTACAATTATTTCTTTGTTTATAGTTTTTATAGATGAAGCTATTGATTTTGTAGTTAATTTTATATTCTTCAACATTCTTAAGGATATCAAATTATTTTTCAGATATTGAATATTTCAGATATTGAATATTTTCACTCCAGAAATTTCCATGTGATTGTATTTTTTAAAAATATTTTTATTATAAACAATGAACATACATACAAACATTCTTGACGTGGTACAATCAATGGCTCACAATATCATTACATAGTTGTGTATTCATCACCATGACCATTATTTTTTAACCTTCACATCTCTCCAGCAAAATAAAGAAAAACACTCGTATTGTGCCATATCCCTCACTACTTCCTTTCATTGACCACTAAGTATTTCAATTTACTAAAATTATTTTAACCTTTGTTCAAACTATTATTTGTTTATTTCTTATCCATATTTTTTACTCATCTATCCATACCATAGACAAAAGGAGCATCAAACACAAGGTTTTCACAATCACACAGTCACATTGTGAAAGCTATATAATTATACATTCATCTTCAAGAAACATGGCTACTGGAGCACAGTTCTACAGTTTCAGGCACTTCCCTCTAGCCACTCTAATACACCATAAACTAAAAAGCAGGTGTCCATATAATGCATAAAAATAACCTCCACTATAACCTCTCAACTCTGTTTGAAATCTCTCAGTCACTGACACTTTATTTTGTCTCATTTTTATCTTCCTTCTTTTGGCTGGGAAGGTTTTCTCAATCCCTTGATGCTGAGTCCCAGCTCATTCTAGGATTTCTATCCCATGTTGCCAGGGAGGTTTACATCCCTGGGAGTCATATCCCATGCTGAGATGGGGAGAGCAGTGGATTCACCTGCCAGGTTGTCTGAGAGAGAGAGAGAGGCTACATCTGAGCAACAAAAGAGGTTCTCTGAGAGTGACTCTCATGCTTAATTTTAAGTAGGCTTAACCTATCCTCTGTATGGATACGTTTCATAGGGACAAACTCCAAGTTTAAGGGCTTGGCCTATTGATTTGATTGTCTGCATTGCTTGTGAGAATATCAGGAATTCTCCAAATAGGGAAGTTGAATTTTTCCCCCTTTCTCTTCATTCCCCCAAGAGGATTTTGCAAATTCTTCTTTATTTACTTTTCAAATCACTCTGGGATTTAGCAGGTCATCATAGTAACCTGAACAAACCTACAAAATCTCATGCCCTATTCAAGGTTTCGTGTATTTATGGTGTTCAGTTAAACTTCCATATAAGTTAAATTAGAAAATACTAGTCAAAAATATAAATTTTATATCAAATAAACACTAGTCTCACACAGAAGTTGAAGTTTTAAAATATGAATGACCATCTATTTTCAACACCCTGCAATATTGATATTCCTTTGTTCTTCCTTGTGAAAAATATTTTTAGCTTGTGAATTTAATCACTATCATTGTACACTTTAGGCATTCCTACATTATACCATCACAGTCTTTATCATTTATCAGATAATGAATATAATTCAGATACTGAATATTTTCACTCCAGAAATTTCCATGTGATGGTATTTTTATAGTTTCTATATCTGCACTAATATAGATTTTCTTTGGTTTCACCATGAGTATGAATTATTGTAAACTACATAATACATTTATAATTATATAATGACTACATAACAAAATCACTATTTTTAATATCTAGTCTTGTCATTCCTGCATCAGTGCCATTTCAAGGTTTGCATCCCTTCACTGTATTTTCCCTTCAGAAGAGGTTACATTTTGTGTGTAGAGTAATTTTGGTTTATATTCTGGCCATTGCGAAGGCTCTATTCTGTACTCTTTGAATCGTTTTACTTTGATCCAAGTATTTTAAGGTTTCTGTTAGCAGAAAATCAACCTGATTACATTCACATTGAAGGCTCTCAAGTCTGTAGTAGACACTGGCTCAGATACCACTTCAGACTTTTACACCATAGCTGCAAAATAAATTTTATTTGCAGTTTATATATATATACACATGCCTTTTATCAGATTAAGAGAGTTTCCATTACACAGGGGCTGAGTCTGCTTTTATTTCAGGAAATGTGCTGAAATAAAAACTTTCCTTTTATTTCAGGAAAGTTAGGGTGTGGTATTCTCACCCTAACTTTCTAGCAGCCCTGATTTTCCAGTCTTCTTATCTTAGTTCATTTATCCAGAAAGAGAGTGGATTTTTCTGCTGAATTTTTGCCATACCATGGCCTCATGTTCTAGAAACAAAAACAAAAATGAAACTAAATAACAATAACAACCAGGAAGTTACTTTGCATTGGTCTCTAGTTCAAAGCTTGGATACCTTTCAAATGTTTCTTGCTTTTTTCCAGAATCTAAATTTTTCTTTTTATTGACTGTAGAGCTGTTATTTGCAGAAGAGTCAATTTAGTAGGTTTCTGTGAGCAGAATTTCAAGATAATAGAAACTTGAAAACAGGTTAACTTGGAGTGACATAGTTCAGAGGAATAGATAAAGGAGTGGGAGTCCTTAATGAATTCACAGAAAATTTGGTAAGGTTTTATGTTCTATAAATGAGCAGTGGGGACATTCAGGACAATTTTGTCCAAGGGTCAGAGATGTCCAGATGCTCAGTCTGTTTCACTTTTATATTATTACATAGTATAATTCCATCTCTCTATACTATAGGGAATATTGTCAAAATTTCATGCATAAACAAACAAGATTTAGAAAAGTATGCAAGAAATTCAAATCCTTTCTAACTGAACAGTGTTGGATCCAGGAGCCTAACAGAGTCTGCATGGCCACAGCTTTTCTTGAAAACAAAAATCAAATGTTGAGTACAGCTTCATCTCAAAGTTGTAGAGAGCTAGAATGAACATTGTAGCCATCATTATTTCATGAAAAATAAAGGTGGATGTAGCGCAAAGTAACATTTTTGGGCCATTAGAACACTGAGACCACAGGGAAAACTGTAAACACAAAATTTGATGAGAGACAGATGCCAGCAGAAATAATGAGACCTCAGCATTTGCTTACCCAATGCAGAGGCAATGGAATAGCATATAAACTGATAGAAAGATCGACTAGAAATGTTTAATGGATTGCTAAAAGTTAAGTATGAGCTGCTTTGAAAGTGTGAAGCTTATGAGTCTCACAGATATCGGAACATTATCTGGTTATTCCTCTAGGAACACCACTAAGAGTTCAGAAGGAAAATTAGAGGACGCCTGAAAAAAGCTTCCATCACAGTATAAGAAGAGGGTAAACAAAACTATTGCAGAAATCTGAAATCTGCTTAGATCCATTTACTTTAACTTCACTACCAAAAAAAGAAAGTGTAGGTTAATACTGTTGTATCCTGGAGACACTGGAGGTATCCTATTACCACTGAAAGTGAGGATCAGAAATGACCACCAAAACACTACACAGACCTATCTTCTTTACCTGCTTTAAGTGGTAAATTGTTAATCTTCAAAATAAAGAGCATCATAGTCGTCATTTAGGGGACGGATAGGTACCTACTGCAGTTTAGTTAGGGGAATATGGGTGAAAAGGAGTTCTATACCTGAAGGAGGGGCAGTAACACAGGCCCTACCTTGGAGACTCAGGTTCATAGTCTCTGCCTAAAATTGATATCAGAGAAGGCCATCACTTTCCCAGCCCACACTGGTAAATCCCAGAGTGATTTGAACAGTGAATAAAGAAGTTTTTACAAAGTCCCCTTGGAGGAGTGGGAAGAAACGGAGCTCTCAATTTTGGGGTTTTTCCTATGAAACATTACCACAAAGGATAGGCTAAATCCCACCCCCCAAAAGAAAAGAGAGTACCCTGGAGGAGTTTGAAGAAGTGAAGATTTCAGTAAAGGTTAATAATGGGTAAATGCAAAACCCAGTAAAAATGAATCCTCAACATATTTCTCTACTCATTGCTTCCTATAACACATAGACCACAATTGAATAAGAAATAGCCATATATCCTGATTATGAACAGACCCACAAAAAATAAGTAATGTGAGACAAAGGAAAATAAACATAAACAGTGGGAACATAAGGATATGGGAGGAGAGAACATATGCTACTGAAAGTGAATTGCTATTTCTTTTTTCAAACTTATAGGTTATATATGCAGTTTATATAATAGAAACCCCAGAGTGACCAAAAAAAGAAATGGAAATGAGAAAGGAATCAGTCAGATTTATCACAAAAGATCAACTATACAGAAAAAGAGGTTGAAACAAGGGAAAAGAGAGAAAAAAAAAAAACAGAGAAAAACAAAATGATAAAATGACTAAAGTAAATACTGCCTTGGATATAAGGACAACATCCAACTATATTATGTTTATAAGTAACTCACTTAAAACCTGAAGACTCAAATAGGTTGAAAATGAAAGCTTGTTCAATTCCCTGCCCATGCATTCCACCCCCACCAAAACAACAAACAAACAAACAAAAATTCAACAAATGGTGCTGCAATAGCAGGATACTCACATGGAAAAAGAATGAAATGTGACCCCCGTCATATAGCATCCAAAAAACAAAAAAAATAAAAAGCATGACAATAGATAATCCATGCAAATAGTAACCAAAAGACAGTTGGGATTGCTATACTAAATCAGACAAAATAGACTTTAAGTAAAAAATTTTCCAATAGACAAAGAAGGACACTATTATTGAAAGAAAGAGTCAATCTTCCAAGAAGAAATAGCATGAATATTTATGATTTATTTTGTTTATTTACTTCACCACAGTGTCCCAGTATGCATGAGACAAACTGTGGCACAACTGAAGATGGAAATAGACACCTCTACGATAAAGTGGGAGACTTCCATACAGCATCCTTTGGTGTATTGGAGTAGCTAGAGGGAAATACCTGAAACTGTGTAACTGTAATCCAGTAGCCTTGATTCTTGAAGATTATTGTATAGCTATATAGATTTTGTGGTATGACATTGTTATTGTGAAAACCCTGTGATTGACACCCCCTTATCCAGTGTATGGACAGATGAATAATAAAATAAAGACAATAAATAAATAAATAATAGGGGGCATGAGGGGTTATGGGATGTTTTGGGTATTTTTTTTTACTTCCATTTTAATTCTTAATTTTATTTTTTTGGAGTAGTGAGAATGTTCAAAAAATCTATCAGGGTGATTGATCAATGCACAGCTGCATGATGATACTGTGAACCTTTTATTGCATAACTTAAATGACTATACGGTACATGAATATATAATGTATCTCAATACAATTGCATTAGAACATCAAAAAGAAAACTACTACCAAAAAGAAAATTACAAAATAATTTCTCTCTTGCATATAGAAGCAAAAATCTTCAAAATATACTAGCAAATCTAATCCAACAACACATAAAACAGCCTTCACAAAAATCAATTGACCATGGTTATAAGCATCTATTTGCATCTATAAGCATGATTGGATGATAACCCAATGATCCAGTGGGATTTATTCCCATATGTGAGGGTGGTTCAATATAATAAAATTAATTAATGTAATAGCGAACATTAAGAAACTGAAGGAAAAAACTCATGCCCAGCTCAATTGATGCACAAAAAGCATTAGTGAAATCCAGCACATTTTCTTGATAAAAATCACTTAGAACACTAGGAATAGAAGGATACTCCATAAACATGCTACAAGGCATGTATGAAACTCCCATAAATAGTGAAAGGCTGACAGCTTTCACCCGAACATCAGGAAAAAGACAAGGATGCCAATGTCACCACTGTTATTCAACATTGTGCTGGATGTTCTTGTCAGTGCAATTAGGCAAAGAAAAGGGAAAAAGGCATACAAACTGGAAAGGAAGAAGTAAAACATTCACTGTTTTCAAATGACATGATCCTATATGCAAAAAATCCTGAAAAATCCACAACAAAGTACTGAGTTAATAAATGAATTCAGCAATGTGGCATATATAAGATCAATATTCCAATATCAATGGTGTCTTTGTATAGTAGTAATGCCCAATTGGGAGAAGAAATACAGAAAAATGTTCTATTCACAATAATAACTAAAAGAGTCAAATATATGGGAATAAATTTTACCAAGAATGTAAAGGTTTTGTATATATGGGAAACAACCAAACTTTGCTAAAAGAAATCACAGAACATCTAACTAACTGGAAAGAAATTTTCCACTCATTGATTTGAAGGCTAAATATTTTAAAGATGCCAATTCTACCCAAAGAAGGCTACAGGTTCAATGCATTCCCATTGAAACTTCCAAGAGACTTACTTCTTTGCAGAAAAGCCAATCATAAAGTCTATTTGGAAGGGTAAGGAGCCTTGAATAGCCAAAATCATCTTGAAAAAGAAGAATGAAGTTAGAGGATTCGCACTTCCTGAGCATAAAGCTTATTGCAAAGCTAAAGTATCAAAAAATAGGATGATACTGGCACAAGGATAGATATATAGCCTCATGGAATTGTATTGAGCTTTCAGAAATACATGTTTACATTCACAGTCAACTGATTTTTGTGAAGGCTGCTGTCATGGTTAGGGACAGGTGTCAACTTGGCCAAGTTGTGGTGCCTGTTCGTCTGATTGGGAAAGCGCTGGCCTGTCTGTTGCAATGAGGACATTCCATAGGATTAGGTCATGATCACGTCAGCTACATCCACAGCTGATTCCATTTGTAATCAGCCAAAGGGGAGTGTCTTCTGCAATTAGTGATGCTAAATCCAATCATGGGAAGCCTTTTAAGGAGGACTCAGAGGAGACAGGTTGCATTCCTGCTTTGGCTGGTGAGCCTCTCCTGTGGAGTTCATCCAGGCCATCCATTGGAGTCATCGGCTTCGCAGCCTGCCCTGTGCATTTTGGACTCCGCACTCCTATGGTCACGTGAGACACTTTCATAAATTTTATATTTGCAAGTGTTCCCTGTTGATTCTGTTTCTCTAGAGAACCCTAACATCTTGGTACCAGGAGTGGTTCTTAAGGAACAGAATCTTAAAAATGGGTTTTTATGAATGGTTTTCTACTCTGACTGGGCTCAGAGACACTAAGAACTCTGATTCCCGTAATCAGAATGACACTCCCAATCCATGGACTGAGTTGGCAAAGGAGATAGTCAAAATATCATCATTTGATTCTCCTAATGCTTTGCTTGTACGAAGCCAGACTCTGGGGAATAATGTTTTTGACACCTTTACAGAGTTTTGTAGGAATAAGAGTTATAGAGATGTTGGGTGGTTGTTGTTAGATGCACTGTATACATTAAAGGGTGAAAGGGATGGGCTTAAGGCTTCAAACAAGAAGCTTAAGTGCTGTCTGAAAGATGTAGAGGTTTCTATGAGTATCCTGAAGGAAAATTTTATTTCCTGTAGCCGTAGACTTGAGATCTCTGAAAATCAGACTCAGAATCTTATTGTTAGATTAGCAACTTTACAACGTAAACTGAAATCTCAGTCTTGCATGGTGTCTGCCGTTAAAGTGAGGGCATTGATTGGAAAGGAGTGGGACCCTGAAAAATGGGATGGTGACATATGGATTGATAATGATGTTGGGGGTGAGGTTGAAACCCTAGACCATGCTGAGCCTTCTTTAGATAACCCTGTAATAGTCTGCCCTGAGGACATAGCCGCCCCACCTCCAGCCTGCCTTGAGGAATTGGCCACCCAACCTCCTCCTGAAGGGATTAGCCCTAGAGTTATTAATCCTGTTTCACCAGATGAAACTGCAAATGAAAGCCCTGAAGCAAATGGCTTGGAAGATATTTCTAATTCTTTTCATGACCCACCCCCACCACCCCTCATTTCTTCCAGACCTATAACTAGACTAAAGTCCCAACAGGCCCCTAAAGGTGAGGTACAAAGTATCACACATGAGGAGGTATGTTATACTCCAAAAGAACTGTGTGAGTTTTCCAATTTATATAGACAGAAATCAGGGGAATATGTGTGGCAATGGATTTTAAGAGTGTGGGATAATGGTGGGAGAAATATAAGGCTGGATCAGGCTGAATTTATTGATATGGGCCCACTAAGCAGAGATTCTGCATTCAATGTTATAGCTAGAGCAGTTAGAAAAGGTGTTAACAGCTTGTTTGGGTGGTTGGTTGAAACATGGATCAAAAGGTGGCCAGCATTACCTGAGGTTGAAATGCCAGAACTGCCCTGGTATAATGTAGATGAGGGGATCCAGAGGCGTAGAGAGATTGGGATGTTAGAGTGGATTTATCATGCAAAGCCTGCTCTTACACCCCAGGCATGTCCAGAGGATGCACCTTTTACCAGAACAGTGAGAAATAAATTTGTGAGACTAGCACCATCATCCCTCAAGAGCTCTGTGGTTGCACTTCTCTGTAGGTCAGACATTACTGTAGGAACTGCTGTCACTGAGCTGGAATCCTTAAACACAATGGGGATTACAGGATCCCGAGTTGGCAGAAGCCAGGTGGCAGCACTTAATCGCCAAAGACAGGGTAGACGTGGGTATTATAATAGACAACAAACTCAAAGGAGGCATCAAAATTATATGACACGCAGAGATTTGTGGCATTGGCTAGTAAATCATGGGGTGCCTAGAAATACAATAGAAGGGCAGCCTACTAAATTCTTGTTGGAGCTGTATAAACAAAAGAGTTCTAGGTCAAGGGAACAGAAGTCTAACCTGAATTACAAAAACACAGAGTCACGGCCCCTTAACCAATTTCCAGACTTGAAACAGTTTATAGACCCTGAGCCCCTTGAATGAAGGGGAGGCCAGGTCCCTATGGGGAATAAACCTGTTACACTGCCACAAATTTATACTGTTAACCTTCCTCTAAGTCTTCCCCAAGGGGACCGACGGCCTTTTACCAGGGTAACTGTGCATTGGGGAAAAGGAAATGATCAGATATTTCGGGGATTATTAGACACTGGTTCAGAATTGACATTAATTCCAGGGGACCCAAAACGTCACTCTGGACCACCAGTCAGAGTGGGGGCTTATGGAGGCCAGGTGATCAATGGAGTTTTAGCTCAGGTCCATCTCACAGTGGGTCCATTGGGCCCCCGGACCCATCCTGTAGTTATTTCCCCAGTTCCGGAATGTATAATTGGCATAGACATACTGAGCAACTGGCAGAATCCCCATGTTGGTTCTCTAACTTGTGCAGTGAGGGCTATTATGGTGGGAAAGGCCAAGTTGAAGCCACTAGAACTGCCCCTACCAAGCAAAATAGTAAATCAAAAGCAATACCGTATTCCTGGAGTGATTGCAGAGATTACTGCCACTCTTAAGGACTTGAAAGATGCAGGGGTGGTGATTCCCACCACATCCCCATTCAACTCTCCTATTTGGCCTGTGCAGAAAACAGATGGGTCTTGGAGAATGACAGTGGATTATCGTAAACTCAACCAGGTGGTAACTCCAATTGCAGCTGCTCTTCCAGATGTAGTATCATTGCTTGAGCAAATCAATACATCCCCTGGTACCTGGTATGCAGCTATTGATCTGGCAAATGCTTTTTTCTCAATAGCTATTAGTAAGGACCACCAGAAACAGTTTGCTTTCAGCTGGCAAGGTCAGCAATATACTTTCACTGTCCTACCTCAGGGGTATATCAACTCTCCAGCCCTATGTCATAATCTTGTTCGCAGAGACCTTGATCGTTTCTCCCTCCCACAAGACATCACACTGGTCCATTATATTGATGATATCATGTTGATTGGACCTAGTGAGCAAGAAGTAGCAACTACTCTAGATTTACTGGTAAGGCATTTGCGTGTCAGAGGATGGGAGATAAATCCAACAAAAATACAGGGGCCTTCCACCTCACTAAAATTTTTAGGTGTCCAGTGGTGTGGGGCATGTCGAGATATCCCTTCTAAGGTGAAGGATAAATTGCTGCATCTGGCCCCTCCCACATCCAAAAAAGAGGCACAACGCCTAGTTGGTTTTTTTGGATTTTGGCGACAACATATTCCTCATTTGGGTGTGCTACTCTGGCCCATTTATCGAGTGACCAGAAAAGCTGCTAATTTTGAGTGGGGACCTGAACAAGAGGAGGCTCTGCGACAGGTCCAGGCTGCTGTGCAAGCTGCTCTGCCACTTGGGCCATATGATCCAGCAGATCCAATGGTGCTGGAAGTGTCAGTGGCAAATAGAGATGCTGTCTGGAGCCTTTGGCAGGCCCCTATAGGAGAATCACAACGCAGACCCTTAGGATTTTGGAGCAAAGCCTTACCATCTGCTGCAGATAACTACTCTCCTTTTGAGAAACAGCTTTTGGCCTGCTACTGGGCCTTAGTAGAGACTGAACGCTTAACCATGGGCCACCAAGTTACCATGAGACCTGAGTTGCCTATCATGAGTTGGGTGTTGTCTGACCCACCAAGCCATAAAGTTGGGCGTGCACAGCAGCACTCTATTGTAAAGTGGAAATGGTATATACGAGATAGAGCCAGAGCAGGTCCTGAAGGCACAAGTAAGTTACATGAAGAAGTGGCACAAATGCCCATGGTTTCCACTCCTGCTGCCACATTACCTTCTCTTTCCCAGACCAGAGCTATGGCCTCTTGGGGAGTTCCTTACAGTGAATTGACTGAGGAAGAGAAAACTCGGGCCTGGTTTACAGATGGTTCAGCACGATATGCAGGTACCACCCGAAAGTGGACAGCTGCAGCATTACAACCCCTTTCTGGGGTGTCCTTGAAGGACAGTGGTGAGGGGAAATCCTCCCAGTGGGCAGAACTTCGAGCAGTGCACCTGGTTGTTCATTTTGCTTGGAAGGAAAACTGGCCAGAGGTGCGTTTGTATACTGACTCATGGGCTGTTGCTAATGGTTTGGCTGGATGGTCAGGGACTTGGAAAGACCATAATTGGAAAATTGGTGACAAAGAGGTCTGGGGAAGAAGTATGTGGATAGACCTTTCTGAGTGGGCTAAAAACCTGAAGATATTTGTGTCCCATGTGAATGCACACCAGAGGGTGACTTCAGCAGAGGAAGATTTTAATAATCAAGTGGATAAGATGACCCGTTCTATGGATACCAGTCAGCCTCTTTCCCCAACAACTCCTGTTATTGCCCAATGGGCTCATGAACAAAGTGGTCATGGTGGTAGGGATGGAGGTTATGCATGGGCTCAGCAACATGGGCTTCCACTCACCAAGGCTGACCTGGCTATAGCCACTGCTGAGTGCCCAATCTGCCAGCAGCAGAGACCCACACTCAGCCCCCGATATGGCACCATTCCCCGAGGTGACCAGCCAGCTACATGGTGGCAGGTTGATTACATTGGACCACTCCCTTCATGGAAGGGGCAGTGATTTGTTCTAACTGGAATAGACACATACTCTGGATATGGGTTTGCTTTCCCTGCACGCAATGCTTCTGCCAAAACTACTATCCGTGGGCTTACAGAATGCCTTATCCATCATCATGGTATTCCACATAGCATTGCTTCAGATCAAGGAACACACTTCACAGCAAATGAAGTGCAGGAATGGGCACATGCTCATGGAATTCTCTGGTCTTACCATGTTCCCCATCATCCAGAAGCTGCTGGATTGATAGAACGGTGGAATGGCCTTTTGAAAACTCAATTACGGTGCCAACTAGGTGGCAAAAACTTGAAAGGCTGGGGTATTGTTCTCCAGGAAGCTGTGTATGCTCTGAATCAGCATCCACTGTATGGTGCTGTTTCTCCCATAGCCAGGATTCATGGGTCCAGGAACCAAGGGGTGGAAATGGGTGTGGTGCCACTCACTATTACTCCTAGTGATCCACTAGGAAAATTTTTGCTTCCTGTCCCTGCTACCCTGAGTTCTGCTGGTCTACAGGTTTTAGTTCCAAAATGGGGTGTGCTTTCTCCAGGAGAAACAACAGTCATACCACTGAACTGGAAGTTAAGATTGCCACCTGGCCACTTTGGGCTACTTATGCCTCTGGATCAACACACCAAGAAGGGGATTACATTATTGTCTGGGGTAATTGACCCTGACTATCAGAAGGAAATAGGACTGCAACTACATAATGGAGGTAAAGAAGAGTTTTCTTGGAATATAGGAGATCCCCTGGGGCGTCTATTAGTACTACCATGCCCTGTGATTAAAATCAATGGAAAACTGCAACAACACAATCCAGGCAGGACCACTAATGGCTCTGAGACTTCAGGAATGAAGGTTTGGGTCACCCCACCAGGCAAAGAACCACGACCAGCTGAAGTGCTTGCTGAGGGGAAAGGGAACATGGAATGGGTAGTGGAAGAAGGTAGTGATAAATATGAACTTCGACCACGTGATCAGTTACAGAAACGAGGACTGTAATGCTGTTTTGTTTGTGTTATACTATTTAAGTTGTAAGATATCAAGTTTAAGAATGAATGTTGCCCAAGGATTTGCACCCTATTCTGGAGAGATTTAATTTGTTTCCAGTTATATGCTGGACAGTTGAGTATTGTCAGGTAAAAGGAAAAATGTGTGCTTATTTGTTTTCATTTGGAAATTAAGTATGGTCTAAGG